>NC_143028.1:76492500-76677500 GCF_057628025.1 Oncorhynchus mykiss
TTGTTACAACACTGTATATATATATATATATATATATATATATATATATATATATATATAATATGACATTTGTACTGCCTTTATTGTTTTGAAACGTCTGTATGTGTAATGTTTACTGTTAATTTTTATTGTCTATTTCACTTTTGTATATTATCTACCTCACTGGCTTTGGCCAATAAAGCCCCTTGAATTGAATTGAATTGAGAGAGAGGGAGAGGGAGAGTACCTGTGTGTCACACTGTGTTATTGTTGAGTCATCAAGGGGAGGTAGGTAGCTCTCGCAGCGTCAAGACAGGTATTATCAAGAGAAATACATTTGCATTGAATGAAAGGAGTACGATGTGTAGCAGGGAGAGAGAGAAACAGAAGGAAAACCTGTGGAGGAGTGTGTCAGACCAAGTTATTATTGAGTCCTGTGTGCTGTCTGTGGTAGGTACCTCTAGCAGGGTGAAGGTAAGGTTCTAGCTACAGGTCACTGATAGAATGTCAGGACAGTTCTCAAGTTTTATTCTGAGATAAGCAGGCTACGGGTATCAGGTAAATCAGTCAAATGTATTTATAAAGCCCTTTTTACATCAGCCGATTGCACAAAGTGCTATACAGAAACCCAGCCTAAATCCCCCAAAACAGCAATCAATGCAGATGTAGAGACTGTAGGATTAGTATACATTGTCAACACTATGTCTGGCCAGAGAGGGATCACACAGGCAAAGGCAACATCACCTCAGGTGTCCTGCCAAAACCAATACGTCAGCTGTTCACATTGGACTTCACAACAGAGATACTTATGTCCACATTGAACTTCACAACAGAGATACTTATGTCCACATTGGACTTCACAACAGAGATACTTATGTCCACATTGAACTTCACAACAGAGATACTTATGTCCACATTGAACTTCACAACAGAGATACTTATGTCCACATTGAACTTCACAACAGATATACTTATGTCCACATTGAACTTCACAACAGAGATACTTATGTCCACATTGAACTTCACAACAGAGATACTTATGTCCACATTGAACTTCACAACAGAGATACTTATGTCCACATTGGACTTCACAACAGATATACTTATGTCCACATTGAACTTCACAACAGAGATATTTATGTCCACATTGGACTTCACAACAGAGATACTTATGTCCACATTGAACTTCACAACAGAGATATTTATGTCCACATTGGACTTCACAACAGATATACTTATGTCCACATTGAACTTCACAACAGAGATATTTATGTCCACATTGGACTTCACAACAGATATACTTATGTCCACATTGAACTTCACAACAGATATACTTATGTCCACATTGAACTTCACAACAGAGATATTTATGTCCACATTGAACTTCACAACAGAGATATTTATGTCCACATTGGACTTCACAACAGATATATTTATGTCCACATTGAACTTCACAACAGAGATACTTATGTCCACATTGAACTTCACAACAGAGATATTTATGTCCACATTGGACTTCACAACAGATATATTTATGTCCACATTGAACTTCACAACAGAGATACTTATGTCCACATTGAACTTCACAACAGAGATACTTATGTCCACATTGGACTTCACAACAGATATACTTATGTCCACATTGAACTTCACAACAGAGATATTTATGTCCACATTGGACTTCACAACAGAGATACTTATGTCCACATTGGACTTCACAACAGAGATACTTATGTTAGCAAGACTCTGGATGAAAATGATCCAATTCAGACTTTTACAGAGCCGATAAACAAGCGACCCAGTGATCTGACGACCAGATAAAAACATGTACAGTAAGTTTCAAAAGTCTTGTAAACCTTTCATTTTAAATGTCTTATATACAGGTTGTCCTTGACATTCTCCTTGTGTATCTCCCACCTTCTATACTGAAAATAGTTCTATTTTTTCTACAGTATTTTTCAGAGCAAAAGGGACAAATCCTCAATCCCAGGTGCACAGCTCAGCAAAGCTGACTGGCTATATAGCTACAGAATATAACCAGCCTATTATGGCGAAAAGCAGCAAAGCTGCCATAAAAATAACCTATGTGGAAAAAAGCCTCTGCAATCTCCAAAACGACCTCACATACTCAGACTTCTCCAACGTCCTCAGATGATAAACACAACACTGATAGTTTTATCCCGATATAATTTCATCATGTTTCCAATTATGTCAATTCATACAAATAAAATAAATGTGAATAGCTGCAGGAGGTAAACTGCTATATTACTTATTAAATTAAGCCTAATTGAATGAATGAGCTCGTTTTATGTCCTTTGTCTCAGCCACAGACACAGACAGCCAATCTTTTAACTTAATGGAAAAATTGAGAATTCTGTTAAGTCATTTATTTAGGAAAGTAATTAATTTCATAAGTGCGGATAAGGATGACAATTCACACATTACATATTCCACTGCTGAATGACATCGTCATGGTAAGATTAGCTTTCTTAATTCATGGAAATTGTAAAGTTAATGTTTGTAATAGTTTCGACTTCACTGGGGAGGATGTAATATTCAGATAAAATATAACACGCACACGCAGACAGAAAGTTCATAAAGGAAACGTTATGAAACACAAGATGAAGAGGAGGAAGAAGAGTTGAGTGTCAGGCCAGGGGCTGGAGGATACAGTGATCCTAAGCCGTCATAGTGGGACATGAGTCGTCCTGACAGCAGCCCACGAGCAGCTGCACATTCCTCTGCACAACGCTGCTCTGCTCTCTGATATCTGTTCATTATTACCATGTTCACTACAGACCACCATTAGAAGACAGAAGAGGCTAATCATGTGGGATGGGATAATATAACAATATAATATAACAATATACTGTATATTGTGTAACTTTTCGTCTGACAGAAAGTGTTGGGAAAAATCTTTGAATGAGAAGGAAAAACAATCTCTGCTAATTATTTGGGCTGACATTGACTCAAATGGCTGGAGGGAATAGCGGCCATCTTGTGTTATTTTATGGGGGGGGGGGGGGGGGGGGGTCCGTGCTGATCTTGAAATGTTTTGTACATAATGTAACAACCATCATTTCCTAAAAAGACCTTCTGGACATCTGAACAGTTATCACTGACCTTGTTTTCGACGAGGACCTCTACTTCAATGAATCAGAGGCAAAAGACATGTTGATTGTCCCAGGATCCAGGAACAAATCCACAGACACATGAAAAAGGAGGAGACGGCACTACAGAGGCCGGCGTGCGGGATACCTGATGAGACTACGTCGGAGAGTGGACACACCGCCGCTACCCTACGTTCTATTGGCGAATGTGCAACCACTGGAGAATAAACTGGATGAGCTCCGTTCAAGACTATCCTACCAACGTGGTCTGAAGAACTGTAATATCCTACGTTTCTCCGAGTCGTGGCTGAACAAGGACATGGTAAATATAAATCTAGCTGGTTTTCGACACATTGACATAACGGTGACGTTGGGAAGCTCAGGGTAGGGGGTGTGTGTCTTTTTGTTAACAACAGCTTGTGTGCCATCTCTAATATTAAGGAAGTCTCGACGTTCTCCTCGCCTGAATAAGAATACCTCATGATAAGCTGTAGACCATACTATTTACCAAGAGAGTTATCTATATTTTTCGTAGCTGACTATTTACCACCAAAAACTGATGCTGGCATTAAGAAGGCACTCAACGAGCTGTATAAGGCCACAAGCAAAAAATAAAATCTTCACTCACAGGCGGCACTCCTAGTGGCCGGTGACTTTAATGCAGGAAAACTGAAATCCTTTTGACCTCATTTCTACAAGCATGTCACCTGTGCAACTTAGAGGTGAAAAAAAATCTAGATCACCTTTTCTCCACACAACAGAGACGCATACAAAGCTCGCCCTCCATTTGGCAAATCTGAACATAACTCTATCATCTTTATAAGCAAAACTCACAGGAAGTGAGTTAGGTCAGCACCTATTCACAGAAAAACACACCCATTTTTCCAGCCAAAAAGAGGAGTCAGAAAAAGCAGAAATAGAGATCAAATTAATCACTAACCTTTGATGATCTTCATCAGATGACACTCATAGGACTTCATGTTACACAATACATGTATGTTGTGTTCGATAAAGTTCATATTTATAACCAAAAATCTCAGTTTCCATTGGCGCGTTATGTTCAGTAATGTTTTGCCTCCAAAACATCCGGTGATTTTGCAGAGAGCCACATCAATTTACAGAAATACTCATAATAAACATTGATAAAAGATACAAGTATTATACATGGAACTTTAGATAAACCTCTCCTTAATGCAACCGCTGTGTTAGATTTAAAAAAAACTTTACGGAAAAAGCACACCATGCTATAATCTGAGTACAGCGTTCAGAGCCCAAACAAGTCATGAAGATATCCGCCATGTTGTGGAGTCAACAGATGTCAGAATAGCATTATAAATATTCACTTACCTTTGATGATCTTCATCAGAATGCACTCCCAGGAATCTCAGTTCCACAATAAATGTTTGATATGTTCCATAAAGTCCATAATTTATGTCCAAATAACTCCTTTTTGTTCACGCGTTCAGTATACAATCCAAACTCACGATGCGCGGGCAAGTCCATGTGAAAGATCAGACGAAAAGTCATATTACAGATCGTAGAAACATGTCAAACGAAGTATAGAATCAATCTTTAGGACGTTTTTAACATAAATTTTTTTCTATGCAATACTACTAAGAATATGCATATATTAGCAACTGGGCCTGAGTAGCAGACAGTTTACTCTGGGCACCTTATTCATCCAAGCTACTCAATACTGCCCCCCAGCCATAAGAAGTTTTGACCTACCGTTTAATTGATTACATGATTTAATTAAATCATGCAACAATCAACTCAATAACCTGGGGCACAACGGAAGCAGTTATTATTATTATATTATATATATATATATATATATATATATATATATATATATATATACTTTCTATTGAGGGGCTATCTCCCGAATCCACTCTTAAAGATCTAAAGATCTTTTATATCAATAGCAGTCAGTCATTAATCGTCACCTTATTCAGTCTCATCAGAACGTCTTAAAATTCTTCACGAACGCTGGCTAACAAGTTGAATCAGCAATACAAAAATTGGCTTAATTATTTATTTACTAAATATCTAAATAATCACACATAATTACATATACACAGGATGGATCATACATCGAGATTACTAGTCATGTCATAAAATAAAAAGTCCCTGGCGGATGAAAGAGATATGATGGCTGGTTACAAAAAGAAAGGGGGTTGGGTTTGAATGAAAGAGCGGGAAGACTGAGGTACAAAGGAGATTGGGTCTCTATCGGAACTTGAAAAGCTATGCTAACGTAAATACAGAATCTTATGCATTCTAATAACCGCCCATTCGGAAAAGGAAAATGCAAGATATAAACTTCACAGATCTTCATTGTAAAGGGATTATACACTGTTTCCCATGCTTGTTCAATGAACCATAAACAATTAATGAACATGCACCTGTGGAACAGTCGTTAAGACACTAACAGCTTACAGATGATTAACAATTAAGGTCACAGTTATGAAAACTCAGGAAACTAAAGAGGCCTTTCTACTGACTGTGAAAAACACCAAAAGAAAGATGCCCAAGGTCCCTGCTCATCTGTTTGAACGTGCCTTAGGCATTGTGCGAGGAGGCATGAGAACTTCAGATGTGGCCAGGGCAATAAATTGCAATGTCCGTACTGTAAGACACCAAAGACAGCGCTACAGGAGACAGGATGGACAGCTGATCGTCCTCACAGTGGCAGACCACGTGTAACAACACCTGCAAAGGATCGGTACATCCGAACATCACACCTGCGGGACAGGTACAGGATGGTAACAACAACCGAGTTACACCAGGAACGCACCATCCCTCCATCAGTGCTCAGACTGTTTGCAATAGACTGAGAGAGGCTGGACTGAGGGCTTGTAGGCCTGTTATAAGGCAGGTCCTCACCAAACATCACCGGCAACAACGTCGCCTATGGGCACAAACCCACTGTCGCTGGACCAAACAGGACTGGCAAAAAGTGCTCTTTACTGACGAATCATGGTTTTGTCTCACCAGGGGTGATGGTCGGATTCGCGTTTAAAACCAGTTGCATCTCTAGGGGCGCTATTTCATTTTTGGATAAAAAACGTTCCCGTTTTAAGCGCGATATTTTGTCACGAAAAGATGCTCGACTATGCATATTATTGACAGTTTTGGAAAGAAAACACTCTGAAGTTTCAGAATCTGCAAAGATTTTATCTGTAAGTGCCCCAGAATTCATTCTACAGGCGAAACCAAGATGAAACGTCAAACAGGAAATGAGCAGAATTTCTGAAGCTCTGTTTTCTAATGTCTCCTTATATGGCTGTGAATGTGACAGGAATAAGCTTAGACCTTCTGCCGTTTCCCCAAGATGTCGGCAGCATTGTGACGTATTTTTTGTAGGTATATCATTGGAAGATTGACCATAAGAGACTACATTTTCCAAGTGTCCGCCTGGTGTCCTGCGTCGAAACTGGTGCGCAAAGCCAGATGCAAGTATTTTTCCATTTGATTGAGAAGAGAAACCATGCTTCCACGAACGATATATCATCGAAGAGATATGTGAAAAACACCTTGAGGATTGATCTGTATTCACAATCCCGGATCCGGGATGGGGAGATCAGAAAGGTTAACGCCGATGGAATGAGCGTTACACCGTGGCCTGTACTCTGGAGCGGGATAGATTTGGAGGTGGAGGGTCCGTCATGGTCTGGGGCGGTGTGTCACAGCATCATTGGACTGAGCTTGTTGTCATTAAAGGCAATCTCAATGCTGTGCGTTACAGGGAAGACATCCTCCCCACTCATGCGGTACCCTTCCTGCAGGCTCATCCTGATATGACCCTCCAGTATGACAATGCCACCAGCCATACTGCTCGTTCTGTGCGTGATTTCCTGCAAGACAGGGATGTCAGTGTTCTGCCATGGCCAGCAAAGAGCCCAGATCTCAATCCCATTGAGCACATCTGGGACCTGTTGGATCGGATGGCTAGGGCCATTCCCCCCCAGAAATGTCGGGGAACTTGCATGTGCCTTGGTGGAAGAGTGGGGTAAGATCTCACAGCAAGAACTGGCAAATCTGGTGCAGTCCATGAGGAGTAGATGCACTGCAGGACTTAATGCAGCTGGTGGCCACACCAGATACTGACTGTTACTTTTGATTTTGACCCTCCGTTTGTTCAGGGACACATTATTACATTTCTGTTAGTCACATGTCTTTGGAACTTGTTCAGTTTATGTCTCAGTTGTTGAATCTTGTTTTTGTTCACACAAATATTTACACATGTTAAGTTTGCTAAAAATAAACGCAGTTGACAGTGAGAGGACGTTTCTTTTTTTGCTGAGTTTATATTTACAATGAGCTGCGGTTCGATAGATGGGTCGAAGATGGAAGACTGGTTTGCCCAGCAGAGATCTCCCTTGTCCTTTGTATAATCTGTCTTGTCGTAGTGTTGTAGAGTGGATAAGTTCTTCCCAGGACATTGTCTGTCCTTTCCTAGGCCACGTAAATTTACAGCTGCTGCTGAAAACTAGGATGTGTCACTTCTTTAGTGAATAAGCCATACTCAGCTCGTGCTGTATTCTGGCTGGTGTCATCGAAATTCACCATTTCAGCATGGTGATCGTCACCTCCACGTTGAAATTTCAAACGTACGGACCACAAGTCCTCGCGAACTAAAGTTAATTTCATTAGGTTGAAGTTGAAATTAGCCCTTTTAAACGTATGGACACCAGTCCTCACGTCATCGAGAACTAAGGTTTGACTTCCGTCAACAGGCTTTTGTAGTGAGGGAGAAAAGGCGTGTTTCATAGTTCTCAACCAATGTCTGTTCGCTTGGGCGTGGCCACTGAGTGAGCATAGTCTACTTTAGCATAGTCTACTTCTCATTTAGAAGCTAAAATTACATTTAAATTGCACAACTGTTCCCTGTGAATCTGATAACTAGAATGTGTAGACTTTTCAAGGTAAAAATTATGTTGTCCTATCATCAGATATAATGTCCCAGACAACAACTGATCTGACATCATATTATTTTATTACCAATGTACACTTTCAACTGGTTGGATTACAGAAATATTGTTATTCTCCCCAACCTTTTTATGTTACCATACTCTCTCTATGTTAACAAAGGGCTTTCCAAGAGTCCATTCTGTAGAGTGGAGAGAAAAGGGGGAAAGGTTTTTATGGGGGGGGGGGGGGTCATAAACCTCCCCGAACAGGGCAACGTCATGACAGTAGCCGTGGTTCACATCAGCACCATCATCCCAGACACCCTGGACCCACTCCAATTTCTATACCACCCCAACAGATCCACAGATGACAGATCCACACTGCCTTTTCCCACCTGGACAAAGGGAGCACCTACTTGAGAATTCTGTTCATTGACTACAGCTCAGCGTTCAACACCTTGGTGCCCTCCAATCTCATCACTAAACTAGGGACCCTGGGATTAAACACCTTCCTCTGCAACTGGATCCTGGACATCCTGACGGGTCGCCCCCCAGGTGGTGAGGGTAGGCAACAAAAAGTGTTAAAGACTCCAGCCAGCCAAGTCATAGACTGTTCTCTCTTCTACCGCACGGCAAGCGGCACCAATGCACCAAGTCTGGAACCAAAAGGACCACGAACAGCTTCTACCCCCAAGCCATAAGACTTTTGTTAAATAGTTAACCAATAGCTACCCAGACTATCTGCATCAACCCCTTTTTTTGCACTAACACTTTTGACTCATCACATGCTCTGCTCTTACTGGTTGGGGAAGGCCCTTTCCTGTTTCAGCAGGACAATGCCCCTGTGCACAAAGCCAGGTTCATACAGAAATGGTTTGCTGAGATCGGTGTGGGAGAACTTGCAAGCCTAAATGTAGTCCTCGGATCACAAGGGTTTCCTCTTGGTCTACTGGTTAAGATGTTGGGTTCCTGAGTGATAGGTCTGCAGTACAAATACAACCATTCACAGATTCAACCAGTTACCCTGGCCAGTGTCACAGATACAACCAGTTACCCTGGCCACTGTCACAGATACAACCAGTTACCCTGGCCCATTCACAGATTCAACCAGATACCCTGGCCCAGTCACAGTTACCCTGTCCCAGTCACAGTTACCCTGGCCCAGACACAGTTACCCTGTCCCAGACACAGTTACCCTGTCCCAGTCACAGATACAACCAGTTACCCTGGCCCAGTCACAGATACAACCAGTTACCCTGGCCCATTCACAAATACAACCAGTTACCCTGGCCCAGTCATAGATACAACCAGTTACCCTGGCCCAGTCACAGTTGCCCTGGCCCATTCACAGATACAACCAGTTACCCTGGCCCAGTCACAGATACAACCAGTTACCCTGGCCCATTCACAGAAACAACCAGAACCCTGGCCCATTCAAAGATACAACCAGTTACCCTGACCCATTCACAGATTCAACCAGATACCGTGGCCCAGTCACAGTTACTCTGGCCCAGTCACAGTTACCCTGGCCCAGTCACAGATACAACCAGTTACCCTGGCCCATTCACAGATACAACCAGAACCCTGGCCCATTCAAAGATACAACCAGAACCCTGGCCCATTCAAAGATACAACCAGTTACCCTGGCCCATTCACAGATACAACCAATTACCCTGGCCCAGTCACAGTTACCCTGGCCCATTCACAGATACAACCAGTTACCCTGGCCCATTCACAGATACAACCAGTCACCCTGGCCCATTCACAGATACAACCAGTACCCTGGCCCATTCACAGATACAACCAGTTACCCTGGCCCAGTCACAGATACACTGGCCCAGTCACAGGTACAACCAGTTTCCCTGGCCCATTCACAGATACCACCAGTTACCCTGGCCCAGTCACAGATTCAACCAGATACCATGGCCCATTCACAGATACCCTGGCCCATTCACAGATACAACCAGTTACCCTGGCCCAGTCACATATACAACCAGTTACCCTGGCCCATTCACAGATACAACCAGTTACCCTGGCCCATTCACAGATACAACCAGTTACCCTGGCCCAGTCACATATACAACCAGTTACCCTGGCCCATTCACAGATGCAACCAGTTACCCTGGCTCATTTCCAGATACAACCAGTTACACAGGCCCAGTCACAGTTACCCTGGCCCATTCACAGTTACACTGGCCCAGTCACAGATACAACCAGTTACCCTGCCCCATTCACAGTTACACTGGCCCAGTCACAGATACAACCAGTTACCCTGGCCCATTCACAGATACAACCAGATACACTGGCCCAGTCACAGATATAACCTGTTACCCTGGCCCAGTCACAGTTACCCTGGCCCATTCACAGATACAACCAGTTACCCTGGCCCAGTCATATATACCCTGGCCCATTCACAGATACAACCTGTTACACTGGCCCAGTCACAGTTACACTGGCCCATTCACAGATACCCTGGCCATTCACAGATACCCTGGCACATTCACAGTTACAACCAGTAACCCTGGCCCAGTCACAGATACAACCAGTTACCCTGACACATTCACAGATACAACCAGTTACCCTGGCCCAGTCACAGTTACACTGGCCCAGTCATAGATACAACCAGTTACCCTGGCCCAGTCACAGTTACACTGGCCCAGTCACAGATACAACCAGTTACCCTGGCCCAGTCACAGTTACACTGGCCCAGTCACAGATACAACCAGTTACCCTGGCCCAGACACAGATACAACCAGTTACACTGGCCCAGTCACAGATACAACCAGTTACCCTGGCCCAGTCACAGTTACACTGGCCCAGTCACAGATACAACCAGTTACCCTGGCCCAGACACAGATACAACCAGTTACACTGGCCCAGTCACAGATACAACCAGTTACCCTGGCCCAGTCACAGTTACACTGGCCCAGTCACAGATACAACCAGTTACCCTGGCCCAGACACAGATACAACCAGTTACACTGGCCCAGTCACAGATACAACCAGTTACCCTGGCCCAGTCACAGTTACACTGGCCCAGTCACAGATACAACCAGTTACCCTGGCCCAGACACAGATACAACCAGTTACACTGGCCCAGTCACAGATACAACCAGTTACCCTGGCCCAGTCACAGATACAACCAGTTACCCTGGCCCAGTCACAGATACAACCAGTTACCCTGGCCCAGTCACTGTTAATCTTTCCTTGATCCTTGCTTCCTTCTCACAACGATTGGAGAAGAAGGAAACAAAGGGCCTCTCATCCAATACGATAAGAAGGAGGGGGTCTGTAGGGAGGGACCTTGGACCTCTCATCCAATACGATAAGAAGGAGGGGGTCTGTAGGGAGGGACCTTGGACCTCTCATCCAATACGATAAGAAGGAGGGGGTCTGTAGGGAGGGACCTTGGACCTCTCATCCAATACGATAAGAAGGAGGGGGTCTGTAGGGAGGGACCTTGGACCTCTCATCCAATACGATAAGAAGGAGGGGGTCTGTAGGGAGGGACCTTGGACCTCTCATCCAATACAATAAGAAGGAGGGGGTCTGTAGGAGGGACCTTGGACCTCTCATCCAATACAATAAGAAGGAGGGGGTCTGTAGGGAGGGACCTTGGACCTCTCATCCAATACAAGGAGGGGGTCTGTAGGGAGGGACCTTAGCCCCTCATCCAATACGATAAGAAGGAGGAAGTCCGTAGGGGTGGACCTTGGACCTCTCATCCAATACGATAAGAAGGAGGAAGTCCGTAGGGGTGGACCTTGGACCTCCCATCCAATACGATAAGAAGGAGGAAGTCCGTAGGGGTGGACCTTGGACCTCTCATCCAATACGATCAGAAGGAGGTCGTCCGTAGGGGGGGGGACTTGGACCTCTCGTCCAATACGATAAGAAGGTGGAGGTCTATAGGGAGGGACCTTGGACCTCTCGTCCAATACGATTAAGTGGGCAAGGAGATAAGATGCAAAGGATCACAGAAAGACGAATTGAGATTGAGCCATTAGCTAGCACACTCTGAGAATGCTAGCAAGGCTATGTGATGGTGGAGCATCACAACTTTAAACTACATGATGTGGTGATGGTGAAGACGTGATAGTCAACAAGGGTAACATTTCACGCATAAACCTCAAATGGGAGCTGCATATTTGCCAATTCAGTGTTAAACTGCATATTGGTTCTGGGGTAAAGCATTATTAGGAGCTCTGTTACCCCCACTGCACTATCATTAGCCCTGAAGCTTCAGACACTTGTAGTCTGCACTGAATTATGGCTATTAGGCAGATGCTGCTGGGACAAACACAATATGGCAATTATTATTTCACCCACACAAAGATAAAGATGCCTACTAGGATTTGCTACGAATTTGATAGGATGACCCAGATTTAGCTCCCGAACCACAGCTTTCCGTCCCACCTTCCTCCCTCTAGAAGGGACAGAGCTAGCTAATGCATTTGATGAGTTGGATTAGATTGGATGTTATTCTGGGGTAGAAATAATAGATACATCACCAAAATGATCAGGAAGTAGAGCACATGAAGGAAATTCATTTAAAACACTTACTCCCAAAGTGGTTCATCGTATGACCTGTGGTTTTGTGTAAACAAAAGGATACAGCCGGGGTAATTCACCAAAATATCAACCGTAGTTGATCATGGTACTCATGTCCTCGCCTGCCCTCGCCCTCCCATTCCACATTAAGCCCAGACTGTGGCTCTGTTACGTCACAATGGATGACATTTCAGTTGTGACATGTCTGTTGAGGAAGAAGCAGAGGAAACCCAGCCAAGCTGACGCCTTCGTGTGAAGGCAAGCAGTTAAGTAAAATAACACCAGACAGGGGAAACGAAGGGAGAGGGAGCGAGGAAGGAAGGAAGGAAGGAAGGAAGGAAGGGAGTGAGTAAGGGAGCGAGGAAGGAAGGAAGGAAGGAAGGGAGTGAGTAAGGGAGCGAGGAAGGGAGGGAGGAAGGGAGGAAGGAAGGGAGGAAGAAAGGGAGCGAGGAAGGAAGGAAGGAAGGAAGGGAGTGAGTGAGTGAGTGCAGATCCAGGACAGCTAGCTACCTGACACATGATCGTGTTAGATTAGTTCAATGGGTGGAGCAGATGACTGGGAAGATGAACACAACACAGGAAATGGAGGAGGAGGAAGAAGACGTGTTGCTTTACTTGAAGTGCTTCCTGTTGGAAGGCCACTGCTTATGTAGTGCGTATGGTTTATGAAGCCCTCGTGTAAGTAAAGAGGTACAGAGAACAAGAGGGCTTCACTTGGTTCCTCTGGAGCTACATTTTAACAGAGTGTCTCCATGTGTGAGTGTCAGTGGCCTGAATAATTGTGGACAGCAGCATGTAGAATGGGGAAACAGCCCAGTGTTATCCATGCATGACAACACAGCTGTAGGGCAGCAGAGGCCAGAGCTAGCCTAGCACAGTGTCCTAAAGCACCACTGTACACCCGCTGGAGGGAGAGCACACGCACTGATGCATGAACGCATGCACGCACACAAGCGTACACACACACACACACATGCATACACACACAGATGTGGCCGTGCGCACACAAACACACACAGGAGGGACTTACTAAGAATGCAAGCAGCAGCCTGTCTACCCTGATGATGTGGTAAAGAACTAACGTGAGATAGCAATCATCAGGATACTGCACTGTTAACGGAAATATATGAACCGTTATGAATCACGACATTACGTGCTCGGATTCTACCACTGTATCTCTGCTTGAATATTGGCGCTTGTAAGTGAATTGAATAACATCCGCACATTCAGTTTGATTGAATCACACATGCAAAGACAGACATCGTGAATGTTTTTTCTATCAGCGTTGCTGCAGGGCAACCTCAGAACAGAAGGGTAAGAACAACTGGAATGAATGATATTGGTTATTTTAAAAGTGTTCCAGAATCCTCTTGAGTAACTGACAGACACAGCAGACTCGTTCCTTCAGCAGAAAAGCTTGAATTGATTAGAGTGAACAATATGCGGTGAAGAAGTCTCCCATATTCACTATTTATTGGTTTCTCTTCTAACCCTCAGTAGTAATCAGAGAGGGGAGATTGCCTGAGAGCTGACAGTCAGTCTTTGTGACAATAGGCGTGTGCGTGTGCGCGCGTCAATTCATTACAATAGGCACACAGGGACAGGCCCTTCAACAACAAGGCCTGGAGGAGCCTGTTAAATATCCTCCTTTGTTAAATAAATAGGGGAGAAAAGGACAAATGATTTACGGCTATTGGACGATGCAGAGAGGATCCATTTCCACTACCACCTACTGAGGCCCTACTGGGCTGGGTTTAATCACTACTACCTACTGAGGTCCCTACTGGGGTTGATTTACTCACTACCACCTACTGAGGCCCCTACTGGGCTGGGTTTAATCACTACTACCTACTGAGGTCCCTACTGGGGTTGATTTACTCACTACAACCTACTGAGGCCCCTACTGGGCTGGGTTTATGCACTACCACCTACTGAGGCCCCTACTGGGCTGGGTTTAATCACTACAACCTACTGAGGCCCCTACTGGGCTGGGTTTAATCACTACCACCTACTGAGGCCCCTACTGGGCTGGGTTTAATCACTACAACCTACTGAGGCCCCTACTGGGCTGGGTTTAATCACTACCACCTACTGAGGCCCCTACTGTACTGGGTTTAATCACTACCACCTACTGAGGCCCCTACTGTGCTGGGTTTAATCACTACCACCTACTGAGGCCCTACTGGGCTGGGTTTATGCACTACCACCTACTGAGGCCCGTACTGGGCTGGGTTTACTCACTATAACCTACTGAGGCCCCTACTGGGCTGGGTTTAATCACTACAACCTACTGAGGCCCCTACTGGGCTTGATTGACTCACTACAACCTACTGAGGCCCCTACTGGGCTTGATTTACTCACTACAACCTACTGAGGCCCCTACTGTGCTGGGTTTAATCACTACCACCTACTGAGGCCCCTACTGGGCTTGATTTACTCACTACAACCTACTGAGGCCCCTACTGTGCTGGGTTTAATCACTACCACCTACTGAGGCCCCTACTGGGCTGGGTTTAATCACTACCACCTACTGAGGCCCTACTGGGCTTGATTTACTCACTACCACCTACTGAGGCCCCTACTGGGCTGGGTTTATGCACTACCACCTACTGAGGCCCCTACTGGGCTGGGTTTACTCTCAGTCAAGGGATTCACATAGTGAGAAATTGGTGTTGAAACAGGAAGCTGGTGATTAACCTGCCTCCATTCATTTATCTCTTTTTGGAAATGAATAAAATGTCATGTAGGGCTGTAGTGAGGACCCAGTTCAGACAGAATCCATTTTCGTCACCACCTACTGAAACTGATTTATTGTCAGTCAAATAGAAGACACCACACAGTCAGTCACCGTTAACTTTCTACAATGGGATGCTGCAGGAAAGATATACACTGAATGTATAAAACATTGGGTACATCTTCCTAATATTGAGTTGCACAGTTGTACAGTTGCACAGTTGCACAGTTGCACAGTTGTACAGTTGCACAGTTGCACAGTTGCACAGTTGTACAGTTGTACAGTTGCACAGTTGCACAGTTGTACAGTTGCACAGTTGTACAGTTGTACAGTTGTACAGTTGTGTCAAGTTGGCTGGATGTCATTTGGGTGGTGGACCATTCGTGAAAAACCCCGGAAACTGTTGAGCGTGAAAAAACCCAGCAGCGTAGCAGTTCTTGACTCAAACCGGTGCGCCTGGCACCTACTACCATAACCTGCTCAAAGGCACTTAAATCTTGCCCATTCACCATCTGAATGGCACACATACACAATCCATGTCTAAACTGTCTCAGGGCTTAACAATCCTTCTTTAACTTGTCTCCTCTCCTTCATCTACACTGATTGAAGTGCATTTAACAATCAATAAGGGATCATAGCTTTCACCTGGATTCACCTGGTCAATCTATGTCATGGAAAAAGCAGGTGTTCCTAATGTTTTGTGCTATCAGTATATGCATAGCTGCATGAAGTGGAGATATCGAAGGTGCTGCAGCACTGGGATTGCACTGGTCCTGTTTTCATCCCCCATTAGGTATGTATGTTGTACAACTACACCTAATGAATACAACTACACTCCACCTAATGACTACAACTACACTCCACCTAATGACTACAACTAGACTATACCTAATGAATACAACTAGACTATACCTAATGACTACAACTAGACTATACCTAATGAATACAACTAGACTATACCTAATGACTACAACTAGACTATACCTAATGAATACAACTAGACTATACCTAATGAATACAACTAGACTATACCTAATGACTACAACTAGACTATACCTAATGACTACAACTAGACTATACCTAATGACTACAACTAGACTATACCTAATGAATACAGCTAGACTATACCTAATGAATACCACTACACTATACCTAATGAATACAGCTAGACTATACCTAATGAATACAACTAGACTATACCTAATGACTACAACTAGACTATACCTAATGACTACAACTAGACTATACCTAATGACTACAACTAGACTATACCTAATGAATACAACTAGACTATACCTAATGACTACAACTAAACTATACCTAATGAATACAGCTAGACTATACCTAATGACTACAACTAGACTATACCTAATGAATACAACTAGACTATACCTAATGACTACAACTAGACTATACCTAATGACTACAACTAGACTATACCTAATGAATACAACTAGACTATACCTAATGACTACAACTAGACTATACCTAATGACTACAACTAGACTATACCTAATGACTACAACTAGACTATACCTAATGAATACAACTAGACTATACCTAATGACTACAACTAGACTATACCTAATGAATACAACTAGACTATACCTAATGAATACAACTAGACTATACCTAATGAATACAACTAGACTATACCTAATGACTACAACTAGACTATACCTAATGACTACAACTAGACTATACCTAATGACTACAACTAGACTATACCTAATGAATACAACTAGACTATACCTAATGAATACAACTAGACTATACCTAATGACTACAACTAGACTATACCTAATGACTACAACTAAACTATACCTAATGAATACAGCTAGACTATACCTAATGACTACAACTAGACTATACCTAATGACTACAACTAGACTATACCTAATGAATACAACTAGACAATACCTAATGAATACAACTAGACTATACCTAATGAATACAACTAGACTATACCTAAGGAATACAACTAGACTATACCTAATGAATACAACTAGACTATACCTAATGACTACAACTAGACTATACCTAATGACTACAACTAGACTATACCTAATGAATACAACTAGACTATACCTAATGACTACAACTAGACTATACCTAATGACTACAACTAAACTATACCTAATGAATACAGCTAGACTATACCTAATGAATACAACTAGACTATACCTAATGAATACAACTAGACTATACCTAATGAATACAACTAGACTATACCTAATGAATACAACTAGACTATACCTAATGAATACAGCTAGACTATACCTAATGACTACAACTAGACTATACCTAATGAATACAACTAGACTATACCTAATGACTACAACTAGACTATACCTAATGAATACAACTAGACTATACCTAATGAATACAACTAGACTATACCTAATGAATACAACTAGACTATACCTAATGAATACAACTAGACTATACCTAATGACTACAACTAGACTATACCTAATGACTACAACTAAACTATACCTAATGAATACAACTAGACTATACCTAATGAATACAACTAGACTATACCTAATGAATACAACTAGACTATACCTAATGAATACAACTAGACTATACCTAATGAATACAACTAGACTATACCTAATGAATACAACTAGACTATACCTAATGACTACAACTAGACTATACCTAATGAATACAACTAGACTATACCTAATGAATACAACTAGACCATACCTAATGAATACAACTAGACTATACCTAATGACTACAACTAGACTATACCTAATGAATACAACTAGACTATACCTAATGAATACAACTAGACTATACCTAATGACTACAACTAGACTATACCTAATGAATACAACTAGACTATACCTAATGAATACAACTAGACTATACCTAATGACTACAACTAGACTATACCTAATGAATACAACTAGACCATACCTAATGAATACAACTAGACTATACCTAATGAATACAACTAGACTATACCTAATGACTACAACTAGACTATACCTAATGAATACAACTAGACTATACCTAATGACTACAACTAGACTATACCTAATGACTACAACTAGACTATACCTAATGAATACAACTAGACTATACCTAATGACTACAGCTAGACTATACCTAATGAATACAACTAGACTATACCTAATGACTACAACTAGACTATACCTAATGACTACAACTAGACTATACCTAATGAATACAACTAGACTATACCTAATGACTACAACTAGACTATACCTAATGAATACAACTAGACTATACCTAATGAATACAACTAGACTATACCTAATGACTACAACTAGACTATACCTAATGAATACAACTAGACTATACCTAATGACTACAACTAGACTATACCTAATGAATACAACTAGACCATACCTAATGAATACAACTAGACTATACCTAATGACTACAACTAGACTATACCTAATGAATACAACTAGACTATACCTAATGACTACAACTAGACTATACCTAATGACTACAACTAGACTATACCTAATGACTACAACTAGACTATACCTAATGAATACAACTAGACTATACCTAATGACTACAACTAGACTATACCTAATGAATACAACTAGACCATACCTAATGAATACCACTACACTATACCTAATGAATACAGCTAGACTATACCTAATGAATACAACTAGACTATACCTAATGAATACAACTAGACTATACCTAATGACTACAACTAGACTATACCTAATGAATACAACTAGACTATACCTAATGACTACAACTAGACTATACCTAATGAATACAGCTAGACTATACCTAATGACTACAACTAGACTATACCTAATGACTACAACTAGACTATACCTAATGAATACAACTAGACTATACCTAATGAATACAACTAGACTATACCTAATGAATACAACTAGACTATACCTAATGACTACAACTAGACTATACCTAATGAATACAACTAGACTATACCTAATGAATACAACTAGACTACACCTAATGAATACAACTAGACTATACCTAATGAATACAACTAGACTATACCTAATGACTACAACTAGACTATACCTAATGAATACAACTAGACTATACCTAATGAATACAACTAGACTATACCTAATGAATACAACTAGACTATACCTAATGAATACAGCTAGACTATACCTAATGACTACAACTAGACTACACCTAATGACTACAACTAGACTATACCTAATGAATACAACTAGACAATACCTAATGAATACAACTAGACTATACCTAATGAATACAACTAAACTATACCTAATGAATACAACTAGACTATACCTAATGACTACAACTAGACTATACCTAATGACTACAACTAGACTATACCTAATGAATACAACTAGACTATACCTAATGACTACAACTAGACTATACCTAATGAATACAACTAGACTATACCTAATGACTACAACTAGACTATACCTAATGAATACAACTAGACTATACCTAATGACTACAACTAGACTATACCTAATGACTACAACTAGACTATACCTAATGACTACAACTAGACTATACCTAATGACTACAACTAGACTATACCTAATGAATACAACTACACTATACCTAATGACTACAACTAGACCATACCTAATGACTACAACTAGACTATACCTAATGACTACAACTAGACTATACCTAATGAATACAGCTAGACTATACCTAATGACTACAACTAGACTATACCTAATGACTACAACTACACTATACCTAATGAATACAACTAGACTATACCTAATGAATACAACTAGACTATACCTAATGAATACAACTAGACTATACCTAATGACTACAACTAGACTATACCTAATGAATACAACTAGACTATACCTAATGAATACAACTAGACTATACCTAATGAATACAACTAGACTATACCTAATGACTACAACTAGACTATACCTAATGAATACAACTAGACTATACCTAATGACTACAACTAGACTATACCTAATGAATACAACTAGACTATACCTAATGAATACAACTAACATATTAATCAGTTAGCATATCATTCAGTTAACATATCATTCCCCCTAGCTGGATCCCCATTTGTTACATCACACAAATCACCCGTCTTGTGTGTGTGTGTGTGTGTGTGTGTGTGTGTGTGTGTGTGTGTGTGTGTTGCACTGTCATTTCCCTCAAGGTTCATTAGAAAGGCATAGGGGAGGAGAGGAGAGGCATGTCCAATACAGCGTGGCTATGCAGAGTCTATTTGACAGAGAGCAGATTCAGGATAAATGGTCTGGACAGCATTACGACCATAGAGATAAATCAAAGGAGTCATGACTCTCACTATGATGACATTAGTGTCCAGGAAACTATCGGGGACACTCATAGATGAGGATGGATCCAGGGAGGACATCAAAAGGGCTTGAAATAAACCATCAACACTGACAGCCCAGTCTCAACAGAAATACACTACATGACCAAAAGTATGTGGACAAAAAATCAGGGACATTAACATGGAGTTGGTCCCCTCTGTGTTGCTATAACAACCGCCACTCTTCTGGGAAGGCTTTCCACTAGATGTTGGAACATTGGTGCGGGGACTTGCTTCCATTCAGCAACAAGAGCATTAGTGAGGTCAGGCTTGGCTCTCGGTCGGCTTTCCAATTCATCCCAAAGGTGTGAGATGGGGTTGAGGTATAGACCTCAGTTTGAGCACGGGGGCATTGTCATGCTGGAACACAAAAGGGCATTCCCCAAACAGTAGCCAAAAAGTGAGAAGCACAGAATTGTCTAGAATGTCATTGTATGCTGTAGCATTAAGATTGCCCTTCACTGGAACTAAGGGGCTTAGACCGAACCATGAAAAACATCCCCAGACCATTATTCCTCCTCCACCAAACTTTACAGTTGGCAATATGCATTGGGACAGGTAGCATAGTCCTGGCATCCGCCAAACCCAGATTCGTCCGTCAGCTCGTGAAGCGTGATTCATCACGCCAGAGAACGCGTTTCCACTGCTCCAGAGTACAATGGCGGCAAGCTTTACACCACTCCAGCACACGCTTGGCATTGTGCATGGTGATCTTAGGCTTGTGTGAGGCTGCTCAGTGATGGAAAGCAGCTCCCGATGAACAGTTCTTGTACTGACGTTGCTTCTAGAGGTAGTTTGGAACTTGGTAGTGAGTGTTACAACCCGAGGACAGAGGATTTTTACACGCTACGCACTTCAGCACGGCGTGGTCCAGTTCTGTGAGCTTGTGTGGTCTACCACTTTGCGGCTGAGCCGTTGTTGCTCCTAGTCGTTTCCACTTCACAATAACAGCACTAGCAGGGCAAAAAAAATGACGAATTGACTCGTTGGAAAGGTGGCATCCTTTTATTGTACCACGTTGAAAGTCACTGAGATTTTCAGTAAGGCAATTCTACTGCCAATGTTTGTCTATGGAGATTGCATGGCAGTGTGCACAATTTTATACACCTGGCAACAATGGATGTGGCTGAAAAAGCCGAATCCACTCATTTGAAAAGGTGTCCACATACTTTTGGCCATGCAGTGCAGTAATATTGCTGTAAATAGGTCTTCATTTGAACAAATTAAGGAAATACAGCATTTGGTCACGTGTTGGGAAACGGACAGATGCTCTGTACACACACACCACGGTATACAGTATATATATATACAGTTATTTGTTATTTGTATACAGTTATTTGTCTATACAGTATGTGTGTTCCGAGCCATTGATCTCAACTTATCACAGCCACAAAAGCACAATAGTGGAAGAAGAGCATAATAACATGAATAACATTAATAACATTAATAACATTAATAACGGCATTAGAACATTAGGAACAGGATAATAACATTAATAACATTAATAACATTAATAACGGCATTAGAACATTAGGAAGAGGATAATAACATAATAACATAAATAACGGCATTAGAACATTAGGAACAGGATAATAACATTAATAACATTAATAACATTAATAACGGCATTAGAACATTAGGAAGAGGATAATAACATGAATAACATTAATAACATTAATAACGGCATTAGAACATTAGGAACAAGATAATAACATTAATAACATTAATAACAGCATTAGAACATTAGGAACAGGATAATAACATTAATAACGGCATTAGAACATTAGGAACAGGATAATAACATTAATAACATTAATAACAGCATTAGAACATTAAGAACAGGATAATAACATTAATAACATTAATAACATTAATAACGGCATTAGAACATTAGGAACAGGAAAATAACATTAATAACATTAATAACATTAATAACAGCATTAGAACATTAAGAACAGGATAATAACATTAATAACATTAATAGCAGCATTAGAACATTAGGAACAGGATAATAACATTAATAACATTAATAACGGCATTAGAACATTAGGAACAGGATAATAACATTAATAACATTAATAACATTAATAACAGCATTAGAACATTAAGAACAGGATAATAACATAATAGCATTAATAACATTAATAACGGCATTAGAACATTAGGAACAGGATAATAACATTAATAACATTATTAACATTAATAACAGCATTAGAACATTAAGAACAGGATAATAATATTAATAACATTAATAACATTAATAACAGCATTAGAACATTAAGAACAGGATAATAACATTAATAACAGCATTAGAACATTAGGAACAGGATAATAACAGTAATAAAATTAATAACGAATGAATACAACTAGACTATACTGAATAATGAATACGGCTGCAGTGGTAATATCGACCCCCTCCTGCATCCGGCTGCAGTGGTAACATCGACCCCCTCCTACATCCGGCTGCAGTGGTAATATCGACCCCCTCCTGCATCCGGCTGCAGTGGTAATATCGACCCTCTCCTGCATCCGGCTGCAGTGGTAATATCGACCCCCTCCTGCAGTGGTAATATCTACATCCTCCTGCATCTGGCTGCAGTGGTAATATCGACACCCTCCTGCAGTGGTAATATCTACACCCTCCTGCATCTGGCTGCAGTGGTAATATCGACACCCTCCTGCAGTGGTAATATCGACACCCTCCTGCATCTGGCTGCAGTGGTAATATCGACACCCTCCTGCAGTGGTAATATCTACACCCTCCTGCATCTGGCTGCAGTGGTAATATCGACACCCTCCTGCAGTGGTAATATCGACACCCTCCTACATCCGGCTGCAGTGGTAATATCGACACCCTCCTGCAGTGGTAATATCGACACCCTCTTGCATCTGGCTGCAGTGGTAATATCGACACCCTCCTGCAGTGGTAATATCGACACCCTCCTGCATCTGGCTGCAGTGGTAATATAGACACCCTCCTGCATCCGGCTGCAGTGGTAATATCGACACCCTCCTGCAGTGGTAATATCGACACCCTCCTGCATCTGGCTGCAGTGGTAATATGTCGATATTACCACTGCAGCCAGATGCAGGAGGGTGTAGATATTACCACTGCAGCCAGATGCAGGAGGGTGTCTATATTACCACTGCAGCCAGATGCAGGAGGGTGTAGATATTACCACTGCAGCCAGATGCAGGAGGGTGTAGATATTACCACTGCAGCCAGATGCAGGAGGGTGTCGATATTACCACTGCAGGAGGGTGTAGATATTACCACTGCAGCCGGATGCAGGAGGGTGTCGATATTACCACTGCAGGAGGGTGTAGATATTACCACTGCAGCCAGATGCAGGAGGGTGTCTATATTACCACTGCAGCCAGATGCAGGAGGGTGTCGATATTACCACTGCAGCCAGATGCAGGAGGATGTAGATATTACCACTGCAGCCAGATGCAGGAGGGTGTCGATATTACCACTGCAGCCAGATGCAAGGGGGTGTCGATATTACCACTGCAGCCAGATGCAGGAGGATGTAGATATTACCACTGCAGCCAGATGCAGGAGGGTGTCTATATTACCACTGCAGCCAGATGCAGGAGGGTGTAGATATTACCACTGCAACCAGATGCAGGAGGGTGTAGATATTACCACTGCAGCCAGATGCAGGAGGGTGTCGATATTACCACTGCAGGAGGGTGTAGATATTACCACTGCAGCCGGATGCAGGAGGGTGTCGATATTACCACTGCAGGAGGGTGTAGATATTACCACTGCAGCCAGATGCAGGAGGGTGTCTATATTACCACTGCAGCCAGATGCAGGAGGGTGTAGATATTACCACTGCAGCCAGATGCAGGAGGATGTCGATATTACCACTGCAGCCAGATGCAGGAGGGTGTCGATATTACCACTGCAGCCAGATGCAAGGGGGTGTCGATATTACCACTGCAGCCAGATGCAGGAGGATGTAGATATTACCACTGCAGCCAGATGCAGGAGGATGTAGATATTACCACTGCAGCCAGATGCAGGAGGATGTAGATATTACCACTGCAGCCAGATGCAGGAGGGTGTCGATATTACCATTGCAGCCAGATGCAGGAGGGTGTAGATATTACCACTGCAGCCAGATGCAGGAGGATGTAGATATTACCACTGCAGCCAGATGCAGGAGGGTGTAGATATTACCACTGCAGCCAGATGCAGGAGGGTGTAGATATTACCACTGCAGCCAGATGCAGGAGGGTGTAGATATTACCACTGCAGCCAGATGCAGGAGGGTGTCGATATTACCATTGCAGCCAGATGCAGGAGGGTGTAGATATTACCACTGCAGCCAGATGCAGGAGGGTGTCGATATTACCACTGCAGCCAGATGCAGGAGGATGTAGATATTACCACTGCAGCCAGATGCAGGATGGTGTCGATATTACCACTGCAGCCAGATGCAGGAGGGTGTCGATATTACCACTGCAGCCAGATGCAGGAGGGTGTCGATATTACCACTGCAGGAGGGTGTCGATATTACCACTGCAGGAGGGTGTCGATATTACCACTGCAGGAGGGTGTCGATATTACCACTGCAGGAGGGTGTCGATATTACCACTGCAGCCAGATGCAGGAGGGTGTCGATATTACCACTGCAGGAGGGTGTCAATATTACCACTGCAGGAGGGTGTCGATATTACCACTGCAGGAGGGTGTCGATATTACCACTGCAGGAGGGTGTCGATATTACCACTGCAGCCAGATGCAGGAGGGTGTAGATATTACCACTGCAGCCAGATGCAGGAGGGTGTAGATATTACCACTGCAGCCAGATGCAGGAGGGTGTCGATATTACCACTGCAGCCAGATGCAGGAGGATGTAGATATTACCACTGCAGGAGGGTGTCGATATTACCACTGCAGCCAGATGCAGGAGGGTGTAGATATTACCACTGCAGGAGGGTGTCGATATTACCACTGCAGGAGGGTGTCGATATTACCACTGCAGCCAGATGCAGGAGGGTGTCGATATTACCACTGCAAGAGGGTGTCGATATTACCACTGCAGGAGGGTGTCGATATTACCACTGCAGGAGGGTGTCGATATTACCACTGCAGGAGGCTGTCGATATTACCACTGCAGCCAGATGCAGGAGGGTGTAGATATTACCACTGCAGCCAGATGCAGGAGGGTGTCGATATTACCACTGCAGCCAGATGCAGGAGGGTGTCGATATTACCACTGCAGCCAGATGCAGGAGGGTGTCGATATTACCACTGCAGCCAGATGCAGGAGGGTGTCGATATTACCACTGCAGCCAGATGCAGGAGGGTGTAGATATTACCACTGCAGGAGGGTGTCGATATTACCACTGCAGCCAGATGCAGGAGGGTGTCGATATTACCACTGCAGCCAGATGCAGGAGGGTGTCGATATTACCACTGCAGCCAGATGCAGGAGGGTGTCGATATTACCACTGCAGCCAGATGCAGGAGGGTGTAGATATTACCACTGCAGCCAGATGCAGGAGGGTGTAGATATTACCACTGCAGCCAGATGCAGGAGGGTGTAGTAGCCTATACAGGAGGGTTTACAGCAGGCTGTTAGTCAGAATGACAGGTCCTAAGCTTCACCCTGAGAGGAGAAAAACCTCTGTCTATAAATCCAACCGACAGAGATCTTTATTGTCCATGTCTGACAGGCACTGTCATTGGACCTGCTGATGTGTGGCTACGCAGACACACACACACACACACACACACACACACACACACACACACACACACACACACGAGTGGCTGTGGACATTTGTCTTAACGCTAGCCTACCACTCCACTCTGCCACCTGAGAACAGCTACAACACAGACAGAAAACGATTGGTTTTTGCTGTTGCTGGTGTTCATTTTTTATTTTCCTGCGTGGACAAATAGCAGCAAAGTAAGATATGTTTGTTCTTAGTATCGTTCAACACCAGCTAGTCAACCACTAGCAGTAGCTATGAATCAGGCACTTGAGATTACAGAAGTTCTGTCTAAAAAAAAACACAACACAGTTAAAAGATTCAACTTATTGTGTTATGGGCATAGAGAAATCAATAAAATGCAGGTAAAATACACTACATGACCAAAAATATGTGGACACCTGCTGGATCTCGCTTTGTGCACAGGGGCATTGTCATGCTAAAACAGGGAAAGGGGCCGTCCCCAAACTTCCCAAGTTGGAAGCACAGAATCGTTTAAAACAGGGGTGTCCAACCCTGTTCCTGGAGAGCTAACCTCCTGTAGGTTTTTTGCTCCAACCCCAGTTGTAACTAACCTGGTTCAGCTTATCAAACAGCTAATTATTACAATCAGGTGGGCTAGATTAGGGTTGGAGTGAAAACCTACAGGATGGTAGCTCTCCAGGAAACAGGGATGGAGAGCCCTGGTTTAGAATGTCATTGTAAGCTGTAGCGTTAAGATTTCCCTTCACTGGAACGAAGGGGTCTGAACCATGAAAAACAAACTTTACAGTTGGCACTATGCATTGGGGCAGGTAGCGTTCTCCTGGCATCCGCCAAACACAGATTTGTCCGTCGGCCTGCCAGATGGTGAAGTGTGATTCATCTCTCCAGAGAACGCGTTTCCACTGTTCCAGTCCAATGGCGGCGAGCTTCACACCACTCCAGCTGACGCTTGGTATTGTGCATGGTGATCTTAGGCTTGTGTGCGGCTGCTCGGCCATGGAAACCCATTTCATGAAGCACCTGACGAACAGTTATTGTGCTGATGTTGCTTCTGTAACAGTATAACTTTAAACCGTCCCCACGCCCATACCCGGGCGCGAACCAGGGACCCTCTGCACACATCAACAACAGTCAACCACGAAGCATCGTTAACCATCGCTCCACAAAAGCCACGGCCCTTACAGAGCAAGGGGAACCACTACTTCAAGGTCTCAGAGCAAGTGACGTCACCGATTGAAACGCTATTTAGCGCTGCACCACCGCTAACTAAGCTAGCCGTTTCACATCTGTTACACTTCAAAAGGCAGTTTGGAACTCGGTAGTGAGTGTTGCAACCAAGGACAAACGATTTTTACGCGCTTCAGCTCCCGGTGGCCCCATTCTTCTGTGGCCTACCACTTCACGGCTGAGCCGTTGTTGCTTCTAGACATTTCCACTTCACAATAACAGCACTTTCAGTTGAGCGGGGCAGCTCTAGCAGGGAAGAAATTTGACATACTGACTTGTTGGAAAGGTAGCATGCTATGACGGTGCCACGTTGAACGTCCCTGAGACTCTTCAGCAAGGCCATTCTACTGCCAATGTTTGTCTATGGAGATTGCATGGCGGTGTGCCTGATTTTATACACATGTTAGCAACGGGTGTGGCTGTAATATCCAAATCCACTAATTTGAAGGGGTGTCCACATACTTTTGTATATACAGTGTATAATGTATCATTTCTTCTATACACACACCATAAATGCACACTCTTTATTCTGAGTACTGTTCACTCTCCGGGGGGCTATTAGAGCAATAGTGTAGTAACACCAGTCCACAAGGGACCGTAATTCTGGGTCTAGAAGTCTAAGTGTCAGACCAGGATTGAAATAATATTTCAAAATATCTAAATTACTTCTGCATTACATTCAGAGTAAGTATTTAGGTCTGCAGTGGACGTTTGGGTAGCCTTGTAAAAATAGAGTAACATTGGGTCAGGAACGTAAGGCCCAGTGAACATGGGAGTGGAGGTCTCGGCATCCCAGTGGACTGGTGACTACAGCTCTGGGACTAAAGGTCTTGGGTAGATGTCCGTAGCACTGTAGACTGAATACTGTAGTTCTAAGCCAGCGGTAAAGGTCCCCAGGATCCTGTCTCTAAGGCCCTGGCCTGTATGTAGCCCTCACTGTTTACAACAACACTGCTGAACACAGCAGACAGGGCTCACACACACACACACACACACACACACACACACACACACACACACACACACACACACACAAAGGCACAAACACACACACACACAAAGGCACAAATGCACACACAGAAGCACAAAGGCCACATTTACAGTATAGTAGCTGGAGACTTAAACAAAGAAAGCAAATCTGAGGAAACCTGCTACCAAAGTTCTATCAACACATTGCCTGTAGTACTCGCACTTCAAAAAATCTCAACCACCGTTACTCTCCTTTCCGGGATGGCTACAAGTCCCTCCTCCGGCTTTCCCTTCGGCAAATCAGATAAAGACTACATTCTGCTCCTCCTTTCCTATAGGCGGAAACTACAACAGGAAGTACCCATACTAAGTTCTATTTAACACTGGTCTGACCAATCGGAATCCATGCTTTAAGATTGTTTTGATCAAGCGGACTGGGATATGTTCCGGGTAGCCTCTGAGAACAACATAGACGTATACACTGACACAGTGACTGAGTTCATCAGGAAGTGTATAAGGGATGTGTTATTTCATCGTTTTGATGTCTTCACTATTATTTTACAATGTAGAAAATAGTCCAAATAAAGAAAAACCCTGGAATGAGAAGGTGTGTCCAAACTTTTGGCTGGTACTGTAAATACTCAGACATTGCTCGTCCTAATATTTATATATTTCTCAATTCCATTCTTTTACTTTTAAATGTGTGTGTATTGTTGTGCATTGTTAGATATTACTGCACTGTTGGAGCTAGGAAAACAAGCATTTTGCTACACCAGCAATAACATCTGCTAAAACCTTACATTTTCCTAGCCAACAGAGGGATTCAGCAATCAAAGACAGGCTTGCTAACAGACCTAACTGAATACATAGGAATCCCATCATCTTCTCCATCCGTCCAGTCAGTCATATATTTACAGCACGGAAAACGTGGGCCATGGAGAGATACCCATCTACAGTTTACTTACATATAGGCAGTTAGTTAAATGGAACATAATTGGGCCATGGAGAGATACCCATCTACAGTTGACTTACATATAGGCAGTTAGTTAGATGAAACATAATGGGTTCTACTGTGAATCAGAGGGCTGGATTATTCTCAGCACTTATATAGTCTGCCACAGTTGTACCTACCTAGGTCCTAGGAGAGAATAAAGTGTTTGTTAGGCTAAATACAGCAGGCACGAAGGACTGCAGCGAGAGAAAGAGAAAGAGCGAGTGAGAGAAAGGACAGAGAGAGAGAGAGAAAAAGAGAGAAGATTTTTCTGCTGTCATCGTATCTAATGTCTAGCTGGGCTAGTTGTCTAGCTTCAGTCATTGTGGTATATCCCACTACCACATTACCAATGCTACTACACTAACACTACAGAACAGGAATAGTGATGTGGCTCTTATTCAGGTTTATAGATCCCATGAGTCATGACTACAAGATAACAGGAATAGTGATGCTGCTCTTATTCAGGTTTATAGATCCCATGAGTCATGACTACAAGATAACAGGAATAGTGATGTGGCTCTTATTCAGGTTTATAGATCCCATGAGTCATGACTACGAGATAACAGGAATAGTGATGTGGCTCTTATTCAGGTTTATAGATCCCATGAGTCATGACTACAAGATAACAGGAATAGTGATGATGCTCTTATTCAGGTTTATAGATCCCATGAGTCATGACTACAAGATAACAGGAATAGTGATGTGGCTCTTATTCAGGTTTATAGATCCCATGAGTCATGACTACAAGATAACAGGAATAGTGATGCTGCTCTTATTCAGGTTTATAGATCCCATGAGTCATGACTACAAGATAACAGGAATAGTGATGCTGCTCTTATTCAGGTTTATAGATCCCATGAGTCATGACTACAAGATAACAGGAATAGTGATGCTGCTCTTATTCAGGTTTATAGATCCCATGAGTCATGACTACAAGATAACAGGAATAGTGATGCTGCTCTTATTCAGGTTTATAGATCCCATGAGTCATGACTACAAGATAACAGGAATAGTGATGTGGCTCTTATTCAGGTTTATAGATCCCATGAGTCATGACTACGATAACAGGAATAGTGATGCTGCTCTTATTCAGGTTTATAGATCCCATGAGTCATGACTACAAGATAACAGGAATAGTGATGTGGCTCTTATTCAGGTTTATAGATCCCATGAGTCATGACTACAAGGTAACAGGAATAGTGATGCTGCTCTTATTCAGGTTTATAGATCCCATGAGTCATGACTACAAGATAACAGGAATAGTGATGCTGCTCTTATTCAGGTTTATAGATCCCATGAGTCATGACTACAAGATAACAGGAATAGTGATGTGGCTCTTATTCAGGTTTATAGATCCCATGAGTCATGACTACAAGGTAACAGGAATAGTGATGTGGCTCTTATTCAGGTTTATAGATCCCATGAGTCATGACTACAAGATAACATGAATAGTGATGCTGCTCTTATTCAGGTTTATAGATCCCATGAGTCATGACTACAAGATAACAGGAATAGTGATGTGGCTCTTATTCAGGTTTATAGATCCCATGAGTCATGACTACAAGATAACAGGAATAGTGATGTGGCTCTTATTCAGGTTTATAGATCCCATGAGTCATGACTACAAGATAACAGGAATAGTGATGTGGCTCTTATTCAGGTTTATAGATCCCATGAGTCATGACTACAAGATAACAGGAATAGTGATGCTGCTCTTATTCAGGTTTATAGATCCCATGAGTCATGACTACAAGATAACAGGAATAGTGATGCTGCTCTTATTCAGGTTTATAGATCCCATGAGTCATGACTACAAGATAACAGGAATAGTGATGTGGCTCTTATTCAGGTTTATAGATCCCATGAGTCACGACTACAAGATAACAGGAATAGTGATGTGGCTCTTATTCAGGTTTATAGATCCCGTGAGTTATGACTACAAGATAACAGGAATAGTGATGCTGCTCTTATTCAGGTTTATAGATCCCATGAGTCATGACTACAAGATAACAGGAATAGTGATGTGGCTCTTATTCAGGTTTATAGATCCCATGAGTCATGACTACAAGATAACAGGAATAGTGATGTGGCTCTTATTCAGGTTTATAGATCCCATGAGTCATGACTACGATTGTTACGGTGAGTGAATGAGGACCCAAAAGCGAACTAACTTAAACAGAGCTTCTTTAATAACCAAACATAGGTAGGCTCAGATAGACCGGCAGATTCCGACAGGACAAGGTTACAGCAAACATGACGATAGTCTGGCTCAGGCATGAAACACAACAAACAAGAATCCGACAAGGACAGGAACAAAAACAGAGAGAGAAATAGGGGACTAATCAGAGGGAAAAAGGGAACAGGTGGGAAACGGGGTGACGAGGTAGTCAGGAGGAGACAAGGAACAGCTGGGGGAAAGCGGGGGAGAAAAGGTAACCTAATACGACCAGCAGAGGGAGACAGGGTGAAAGGAAAGGACAGAAAGACACAACATGACAATACATGACAGTACCCCCCCACTCACCGAGCGCCTCCTGGCGCACTCGAGGAGGAAACCTGGCGGCAACGGAGGAAATCCTCGATCAGCGCACGGTCCAGCACATCCCGAGAGGGAACCCAACTCCTCTCCTCAGGACCATACCCCTCCCAATCAACGAGGTACTGGTGACCACGGCCCCGAGGACGCATGTCCAAAATCCTGCGGACCCTGTAGATGGGTGCGCCCTCGACAAGGATGGGGGGGGGGGGGGGGAAGACGAGCGGGGGCGCGAAGAACGGGCTTAATACAAGAGACATGGAAGACCGGGTGGACGCGACGAAGGTATCGCGGAAGAAGAAGTTGAACTGCGACAGGATTAATGACCCGAGAAATACGGAACGGACCAATGAACCGCGGGGTCAACTTGCGAGAAGCCGTCTTAAGGGGAAGGTTCTGAGTGGAGAGCCAAACTCTCTGACCGCGACAATATCTAGGACTCTTAGTTCTACGCTTATTAGCAGCCCTCACAGTCTGCGTCCTATAACGGCAAAGTGCAGACCTGACCCTCTTCCAGGTGCGCTCGCAACGTTGGACAAAAGCCTGAGCGGAGGGGACGCTGGACTCGGCGAACTGAGATGAGAACAGCGGAGGCTGGTACCCGAGGCTACTCTGAAAAGGAGATAGCCCGGTCGCAGACGAAGGAAGCGAGTTGTGGGCGTATTCTGCCCAGGGGAGCTGTTCTGACCAAGACGCAGGGTTGCGAAAAGAAAGACTGCGTAAGATGCGACCAATAGTCTGATTGGCCCGTTCTGCTTGACCGTTAGACTGGGGGTGAAAGCCGGAAGAGAGACTGACGGAAGCCCCAATCAAACGGCAAAACTCCCTCCAAAATTGAGACGTGAATTGCGGACCTCTGTCCGAAACGACGTCTGACGGAAGGCCATGAATTCTGAAAACATTCTCGATGATGATTTGTGCCGTCTCTTTAGCAGAAGGAAGCTTAGCAAGGGGAATGAAATGAGCCGCCTTAGAGAACCTATCGACAACCGTAAGAATAACAGTCTTCCCCGCTGACGAAGGCAGTCCGGTGACAAAATCTAAGGCGATGTGAGACCACGGTCGAGAGGGAATGGGAAGCGGCCTGAGACGGCCGGCAGGAGGGGAGTTACCGGACTTAGTCTGCGCGCAGACCGAACAAGCAGCCACGAAACGACGCGTGTCATGCTCCCGGGTGGGCCACCAAAAACGCTGGCGAATGGAAGCAAGCGTACCCCGAACGCCAGGGTGGCCGGCTAACTTGGCAGAGTGAGCCCACTGAAGAACGGCCAGACGAGTAGGAACGGGAACGAAAAGAAGGTTCCTAGGACAAGCGCGCGGCGACGGAGTGTGAGTGAGCGCTTGCTTTACCTGCCTCTCAATTCCCCAGACAGTCAACCCGACAACACGCCCCTCAGGGAGAATCCCCTCGGGGTCAGTGGAGGCTACTGAAGAACTGAAGAGACGAGATAAAGCATCAGGCTTGGTGTTCTTAGAGCCCGGACGATAAGAAATCACGAACTCGAAACGAGCGAAAAACAGCGCCCAACGCGCCTGACGCGCATTAAGTCGTTTGGCAGAACGGATGTACTCAAGGTTCCTATGGTCAGTCCAAACGACAAAAGGAACGGTCGCCCCCTCCAACCACTGTCGCCATTCGCCTAGGGCTAACCGGATGGCGAGCAGTTCGCGGTTTCCCACATCATAGTTACGTTCCGACGGGGACAGGCGATGAGAAAAATACGCGCATGGGTGGACCTTGTCGTCAGAGAGGGAGCGCTGAGAAAGAATGGCTCCCACGCCCACCTCTGACGCGTCAACCTCGACAACGAACTGTCTAGAGACGTCAGGTGTAACAAGGATAGGAGCGGATGTAAAACGATTCTTGAGGAGATCAAAAGCTCCCTGGGCGGAAACGGACCACTTAAAGCACGTCTTGACAGAAGTAAGGGCTGTGAGAGAAGCTGCCACCTGACCGAAATTACGGATGAAACGACGATAGAAGTTCGCGAAGCCGAGAAAGCGCTGCAGCTCGACGCGTGACTTAGGGGCGGGCCAATCAATGACAGCTTGGACCTTAGCGGGATCCATCTTAATGCCTTCAGCGGAAATAACAGAACCGAGAAATGTGACGGAGGAGGCATGAAAAGTGCACTTCTCAGCCTTCACAAAAAGACAATTCTCTAAAAGGCGCTGGAGGACGCGTCGAACGTGCTGAAGATGAATCTGGAGTGACGGTGAAAAAATCAGGATATCGTCAAGGTAAACGAAAACAAAGATGTTCAGCATGTCTCTCAGGACATCATTGACTAATGCCTGAAAGACAGCTGGAGCGTTAGCGAGGCCGAAAGGAAGAACCCGGTATTCAAAGTGCCCTAACGGAGTGTTAAACGCCGTCTTCCACTCGTCCCCCTCCCTGATGCGCACGAGATGGTAAGCGTTACGAAGGTCCAACTTAGTGAAAAACCTGGCTCCCTGCAGGATCTCGAAGGCTGAAGACATAAGAGGAAGCGGATAACGATTCTTAACTGTTATGTCATTCAGCCCTCGATAATCTATGCAGGGGCGCAGAGACCCGTCCTTCTTCTTGACAAAAAAAAACCCCGCTCCGGCGGGAGAGGAGGAGGGGACTATGGTACCGGCGTCAAGAGCTACAGACAAATAATCCTCGAGAGCCTTACGTTCGGGAGCCGACAGAGAGTATAGTCTACCCCGGGGGGGAGTGGTTCCCGGAAGGAGATCAATACTACAATCATACGACCGGTGTGGAGGAAGAGAGGTGGCCCTGGACCGACTGAACACCGTGCGCAGATCGTGATATTCCTCCGGCACCCCTGTCAAATCACCAGGCTCCTCCTGTGAAGAAGAGACAGAGGAAACAGGAGGGATAGCAGACATTAAACATTTCACATGACAAGAGACGTTCCAGGAGAGGATAGAATTACTAGACCAATTAATGGAAGGATTATGACAAACTAGCCAGGGATGGCCCAAAACAACAGGTGTAAAAGGTGAACGAAAAATCAAAAAAGAAATGGTTTCGCTATGATTACCAGAAACAGTGAGGGTTAAAGGTAGCGTCTCACGCTGAATCCTGGGGAGAGGACTACCATCCAGGGCGAACAAGGCCGTGGACTCCCTTAACTGTCTGAGAGGAATGACATGTTCCCGAGCCCAGGTCTCGTCCATAAAACAGCCCTCCGCCCCAGAGTCTATTAAGGCACTGCAGGAAGCTGACGAACCGGTCCAGCGTAGATGGACCGACAAGGTAGTGCAGGATCTTGAAGGAGAGACAGGAGTAGTAGCGCTCACCAGTAGCCCTCCGCTTACTGATGAGCTCTGGCTTTTACTGGACATGAAGTGACAAAATGACCAGCAGAACCGCAATAGAGACAGAGGCGGTTGGTGATTCTCCGTTCCCTCTCCTTAGTCGAGATGCGGATACCTCCCAGCTGCATAGGCTCAGCTCCCGAGCCGGCAGAGGAAGATGGTAGTGATGCGGAGAGGGGGGCAACGGAGAACGCGAGCTCCTTTCCACGAGCTCGGTGACGAAGATCAACCCGTCGCTCAATGCGAATAGCGAGTTCAATCAAGGAATCCACGCTGGAAGGAACCTCCCGGGAGAGAATCTCATCCTTTACCTCTGCGCGGAGACCCTCCAGAAGACGAGCGAGCAAAGCCGGCTCGTTCCAGCCACTGGAGGCAGCAAGAGTGCGAAACTCAATAGAGTAGTCTGTTATGGATCGATTGCCTTGACATAGGGAAGACAGGGCCCTGGAAGCCTCCTCCCCAAAAACAGATCGATCAAAAACCCGTATCATCTCCTCCTTAAAGTCCTGATACTGGTTAGTACACTCAGCCCTTGCCTCCCAGATTGCCGTGCCCCACTCACGAGCCCGTCCAGTAAGGAGAGATATGACGTAGGCGACACGAGCAGTGCTCCTGGCGTAAGTGTTGGGCTGGAGAGAAAACACAATATCACACTGGGTGAGGAACGAGCGGCATTCAGTGGGCTCCCCAGAGTAACACGGCGGGTTATTGATTCTGGGCTCCGGAGATTCGAAAGCCCTGGAAGTGGCCGGTGGATCGAGGCGGAGATGGTGAACCTGTTCTGTGAGGTTGGAGACTTGGGTGGCCAGGGTCTCAACGGCATGTCGAGCAGCAGACAATTCCTGCTCGTGTCTGCCTAGCATCGCTCCCTGGATCTCGACGGCTGAGTGGAGAGGATCCGAAGTCGCTGGGTCCATTCTTGGTCGGATTCTTCTGTTACGGTGAGTGAATGAGGACCCAAAAGCGAACTAACTTAAACAGAGCTTCTTTAATAACCAAACATAGGTAGGCTCAGATAGACCGGCAGATTCCGACAGGACAGGACAAGGTTACAGCAAACATGACGATAGTCTGGCTCAGGCATGAAACACAACAAACAAGAATCCGACAAGGACAGGAACAAAAACAGAGAGAGAAATAGGGGACTAATCAGAGGGAAAAAGGGAACAGGTGGGAAACGGGGTGACGAGGTAGTCAGGAGGAGACAAGGAACAGCTGGGGGAAAGCGGGGGAGAAAAGGTAACCTAATACGACCAGCAGAGGGAGACAGGGTGAAAGGAAAGGACAGAAAGACACAACATGACAATACATGACAACGATAACATGAATAGTGATGATGCTCTTATTCAGGTTTATAGATCCCATGAGTCATGACTACAAGATAACAGGAATAGTGATGCTGCTCTTATTCAGGTTTATAGATCCCATGAGTCATGACTACAAGATAACAGGAATAGTGATGCTGCTATTATTCAGGTTTATAGATCCCATGAGTCATGACTACAAGATAACAGGAATAGTGATGCTGCTATTATTCAGGTTTATAGATCCCATGAGTCATGACTACAAGATAACAGGAATAGTGATGTGGCTCTTATTCAGGTTTATAGATCCCATGAGTCATGACTACAAGATAACAGGAATAGTGATGCTGCTCTTATTCAGGTTTATAGATCCCATGAGTCATGACTACAAGATAACAGGAATAGTGATGTGGCTCTTATTCAGGTTTATAGATCCCATGAGTCATGACTACAAGATAACAGGAATAGTGATGCTGCTCTTATTCAGGTTTATTTCAGCAGTAGGTCAGGAAATGCATAGGTAACATTTAGAAAGTAATCATTAACCTCAAACAAACAAGAGAGAGGCATCAAATCCAAAGGAACTGAACAATATTAAGTAATGCTATAGATGGATAGAAAGTAGTGTAGAAATCTACAAAAAAACACTATAAGGCAACAACAAATTCAATCGTTTTAAGACAAATTATTGGAAAAAACATTTCATTGTAATAAAGGTGTAACTTGTCAGTAGAATGCCTTAACAGTATATTTAAACGTTCAGCTTCCCGATCAAATCTAAAAAAATGTCAAGCAGACAACCTAAGAAAATTTAAAACAATGACAAATGCAAAAACCTAAGAAATAAATTGAGAAACCTATCCAACCAAAAAACATAGAGACCCAGAAAACCTGAGTCTACGTCTTCACTAAAACAATACAGAAGTACACTATGGAAAAAGAAGGAACAGCACGTCAGAAATCAGCTCAATGTAAATGAAGAATCCATAGAATCCATATAATCTATAGAATCCATAGAATCCATAGAATCCATATAATCTATAGAATCCATAGAATCCATAGAATCCATAGAATCCATCTATAACAAAGAACAAACGTCAAAAACAGAAACATGATTAATTATACATCTTAGAATCAGCTATTAAAGACTACAAGAACCCACTGGATTATCAAATTACATTGAATTGAACTACAGGACAAAATACAAACCCACAATTAAATAAAATATACAGACCACAAATTCCAATTGGCTATAGTTAAACTCTTGAACATTATCCTCAGCTCTGGCATCTTCCCCAATATTTGGAACCAAGGACTGATCACCCCAATCCACAAGAGTGGAGACAAATTTGACACCAATAACTACCGTGGAATATGCGTCAACAGCAACCTTGAGAAAATCCTCTACATTATGATTAATAGCAGACTTGTACGTTTCCTCAGGGAAACAATGTACTGATGTACTGAGCAAAGGTCAAATTGTCTACCAAATTACTGTACAACAGACTACATATTCACGCTGCATACCCTAATTGACATACAAACAAACCAAAACAAAGGGCTAGGTCTTCTCATGCTTTGTTGATTTCAAAAAGGTTTTTGACTCAATTTGGCATGAGGGTCTGCTATACAAACTGATGGAAAGCGGTGTTGGGGGAAAACATACGATATGGTAATAATCCACAAACAACAAGTGTGCAGCTTGAGCCCTACCATCTTAAACCTACAGTATATCTCAACAAGTTGGCGACGGCACTAGGACAGTCTGCAGCACCCGGCCTCACTCTACTAGAATCTGAAGTCAAATGTCTACTGTTTGCTGATGATCTGGTGCTTCTGTCCCCAGCCAAGGAGGGCCTACAGCAGCACCTAGACATTCTGCACAGATTCTGTCAGACCTGGGCCCTGACAGTAAATCTCAGTAAGACCAAAATAATGGTGTTCCAAAAAGGTCCCGTTGCCAGGACCACGAATACAAATTCCATCTAGACACCATTTCCCTAGAGCAGGAATTCCCAAACTGCGTCAGGAGTACTCCAAATGGAAACATGATTCCCATTTTACATTTTTTTTTTATTTTTTATTCTTCACATTTTCAATCAGTCCATTTATTGGGACAATGCTGGGGGGGGGAGGCACAAAAAAATATATACAGACAATTCCTTCATCAAACAACACTGTTTCACAACGCATCAGTGACATGGCAGGAGATGTTTTGAAACAATTACTGCTTTGCATACAAGCCAGTGAATTATACAAACCACTGGAAACCAGGACAGGATTTTTTTTGAGTACTAGACAGCTTTGTGACATCAAATGGACTTTGGTAATCAAGATGTGTTGGTATCTGTAATGATGGAGCAAAAGCCATGACAGGGAGACATCGTGGAGTGGTAACGCGTGTGCAAGCAGTTGCTCCCGACAACATTTGGGTACACTGCAGCATCCACCGAGAGGCTCTTGGGTACACTGCAGCATCCACCGAGAGGCTCTTGGGTACACTGCAGCATCCACCGAGAGGCTCTTGGGTACACTGCAGCATCCACCGAGAGGCTCTTGGGTACACTGCAGCATCCACCGAGAGGCTCTTGGGTACACTGCAGCATCCACCGAGAGGCTCTTGCTGCCAAGGGAATGCCTGACAGTTTGAAAGATGTTTTGGACACTACAGTGAAAATGGTTAACTTTGCAAGGCCTGAACTCTTGTGCATTTTCTGCACTATGCCATGATATGAGCAGCGACCATTTAACACTTTTACAACATACAGAAGTGTGCTGGTTATCAAGGGGCAAAGTATTGAAGCGTTTTTTTTTAAATTGAGAGACGAGCTTAAAGTTTTCTTTGCTGACCATAATTTTCACTTGTCTGACCGCTTGTATGATGACGAGTTTCTCACACTTTCTGGACTATCTGGGTGATGTTTATTCTCGCCTGAATGATCTGCAACTAGGATTACAGGGACTCTCTGCAACTATATTCAATGTGCGGAACAAAATTGAGGCTGTGATTAAGAAGTTGGAGCTCGTCTCTGTCTGCATTAACAAGGACAACACACAGGTCTTTCCATCATTGTATTATTTTTTTGTGTGCAAATTAACTCAAGTTTACGGACAATGTCAAATGTGATATAGCGAAGCACCCAAGTGAGGAGGGTGCGCAATTACGCAGGTACTTTCCTGAAAAGGACGACACAAACAGTTGGAGTCATTATTCCTTTCATGCCCTGCCTCCAGTCCACTTACCAATATCTGAACAAGAGAGCCTCATTGATATTGCCACAAGCGGTTCTGTGAAAATTGAATTTAAATCAGAAGCCCCTGCCAGATTTCTGGATTGGGCTGCACTTAGAGTATCGGCAGGTAGCATAGTGGTTAGAACGTTGGGCCAGTAACCGAAAGGTTGCTAGATCGAATCCGTGGGCTGACAAGGTACAAATATGTCGCTCTGCCCCTGACAATTGTAGTTAACCCACTGTTCCTAGGCCATCGTTGTAAATAAGAATTTGTTCTTAACTGACTTGCCTAGTTAAATAAATAAAAAATCATGCCTTGGCAAATTGTGCTGTTAAGACACTGATTCCCTTTGTAACCACGTACCTATGAGTGGATTCTAGTCCCTCACAAGCATGAAAACTAAATACAGGCACAGACTGTGTGGGAAATGATTTAAGACTGAGATTCTCTCCAGTACAACCCAACATTGCAGAGTTATGTGCATCCTTTCAAGCACACCCTTCTCATTAACCTGTGGTGAGTTATTCACAATTTACGATGAACAAATTAAGTTTTAAATGTAAGATGGCTAAATAAAGAGCAAAATGATGTATTATAATATATTATTATAAGTGCCCTTCCCATGAGGCACATTTGTCACTTCCCATGAGCCGGGTTGTGACAAAAAGTCACACTCATTCTTATGTTTAATAAATGTATTGTATAGTGTGTGTGTGGCAGGCTTACAATGATGGCAAAAAAACAACATTTGAGAGTGCGCTGACCCTGGCCAGAGGGGGTACGCAGCTGGAGGTTCAATGTTTGAAGGGGTACGGGACTATAACAAGTTTGGGAACCACTGCCCTAGAACACACAAAAAACTATACCTACCTCAGCCTAAACATCAGCGCCACAGGTAACTTCCACAAGGCGGTGAACGATCTGATAGACAAGGTAAGAAGGGCCTTCTACGCCAACAAAAATAACATACAATTCGACATCCCAATTAGGATCTGGCTAAGAATACCTGAATCGGTTATGGAACCCATACCCCTTTATGATTGTGAGATCCGGGGTCCACTCACCAACCAAGAATTCACAAAATGGAACAAACATCAATTTTGCAAAAACATCCTCTATGTACAAAGTAAAACACCAAATAATGCATCCAAATCCAGAAAATAGCCGTTAAATTCTACAACCACCTAAAAGGAAGCGATTCCCAAACCTTCCATAACAAACCCATCTCCTACAGAGAGATGAACCTGGAGAAGAGTCCCCCAAGCAAGCTGGTCCTGGGGCTCTGTTCACAATCCCAAATAGACCCCACCTAGCCCTGGGACAACAACAGCAACAGAATTAGACCCAACCAAATCATGAGAAAACAAAAAGATAATTACTTTACACATTGGAAAGCATTTACCAAAAAAACAGAGCAAACTAGAATGCTATTTGGCCCTAAACAGAGAGTATACAGTGGCAGAATACCTGACCACTGTGACTGACCCAAACTTAAGGAAAGCTTTGACCATGTACAGACTCAGTGAGCATAGCCTTGCTATTGAGAAAGGCCGCCGCAGGCAGACATGGCTCTCAAGAGAAGACAGGCTATGTGCACACTGCCCACAAAATGAGGTGGAAACTGAGCTGCACTTCCTAACCTCCTGCCCAATGTATGACCATATTAGAGACACATATTTCCCTCAAATTACACAGATCCACAAAGAATTAGAAACAAATCCAATTTTGATAAACTCCCATATCTACGGGGTGAAATTCCATAGTGTGCCATCACAGCAGCAAGATGTGTGACCTGTTGCCACAAGAAAAGGGCAACCAGTGAAGAACAAACACCATTGTAAATACAACCCATATTTATGCTTTATATATTTATTTATTTTTTGTGTACTTTAACCATTTGTTCATTGTTACAACACTATATATATATATATAATATGACATTTGTAATGTCTTTATTGTTTTTAAAGTTCTGTATGTGTAATGTTTACTGTTAATTTTTATTGTTTATTTCACTTTTGTATATTATCTACCTCACTTGCTTTGGCAATGTTAACACGTTTCCCATGCCAATAAAGCCCCTTGAATTGAATTGAGTGGAGATGGAGGAAGAGGGAGAGAGCGTTGGAGAGAGAGAGAGAGAGAGAGAGAGAGAGAGAGAGAGAGAGAGAGAGAGAGAGAGAGAGAGAGAGAGAGAGAGGGAGAGGGAGAGAGCGTTGGAGAGAGAGAGAGAGAGAGAGAGAGAGAGAGATGAGTGATGAGTGATCTACATGGACTAACCCTCTAATGAGTGATCTACATGGACTAACACTGACTCTCTAATAAGTGATCTACATGGACTAACCCTCTAATAAGTGATCTACATGGACTAACACTGACTCTCTAATAAGTGATCTACATGGACTAACTAGCGTTAGCGCAATGACTGGAAGTCTATGGGTATGTGCTAGCATGCTAGTAGACTAGCATTAATAATTGACTTCCAGTCAATGCTAGTTAGCAATTGGCTCACGAGACTACCTCGTAACTTCTTTCATACTGGACGCAGAGACATAAAAATGGTGTCCATGTAGTTCATCTGCGTCTGGGGAAATAGATAAAGGGCTTAATTCCCCAAAATCCTGAAGTATCCCTTTAACCAGAACACAAGAACGAATGGGCGTGATGTCACAGAGGATGGCTACATGACACATACACATGTGCACTTTCAGTAGTCTTTCAGTAGTAACATGTAGTCTGTAACCCTTTGACAGCTCTTTGGTCTTGGCCATAGTGGAGTTTGGAGTGTGACTGTTTGAGGTTGTGGACAGGTGTCTTTTATACTGATAAAAAGTTAAAACAGGTGCCATTAATACAGGTAACGAGTGGAGGACAGAGGAGCCTCTTAAAGAAGAAGTTACAGGTCTGTGAGAGCCAGAAATCTTGCTTGTTTGTAGGTGACCAAATACTTATTTTCCACCATAATTTGCAAATAAATTCATTAAAAATCCTACAATGTGATTTTCATGATTTTTGTTTCTGATTTTGTCTGTCATTGTTGAAGTGTACCTAGGATGAAAATCACAGGCCTCTCTCATCTTTTTAAGTGGGAGAACTTGCACATATGGTGGCTGACTAAATACTTTTTTGCCCCACTGTGTATGTATGTATGTATATATATATATATATATATATATATATATATATATATATAACCTCTTTTATGAGCACACAAGAAAGAATGGAGAAGAAAATAATTGTGTATTTATAAAATGCATGTTATTAGCAATCTTACATATAATAAAATCTTATTTGTTATTTGTCACATGCTTCGTAAACAGCAGGTGTGGCCAATTGTAATCAGTGAGACATGACAATCCCAAGCTGTGGTTTTATAGTACAGACTCACTTCGGGGGGCTGCAATGCCCTCAAGGTAGTCTGGGCAAAAAATAACACACACACACACACACAGAAACACACACACACACACCGACTGCAACATTAAACTGTTGGTTTGGAAAGCTCAATATCATAACCATGAGTATGGAGACAGACTAGACACAGAGGAACGAAATACACCTACTACACCTACCAGTGGTGGCTCCTCAGCGGGGGAAAGGGGAGGACCATCCTCCTCAGTGAATTTGGCTATGACTATCCAACACTGGAGCTCTTCTAAGTCAAGGTAAGGTTTTGGTTTAATTAATTTAATGGCTCTGGGGCCCACCGGTGTAACTGCTAAACTGCTTGCTGAATTTACACTGTACTGCATGATGGTAGCGGGTTCACTAACGTGTTAGTTCTAGTAGCTATATTGACTAGCTACAGTTGAAGTTGGAAGTTTACATACACATTAGCCAAATACATTTAAACTCAGTTTTTCACAATTCCTGACATTTAATCCTAGTAAAAATTCCCTGTCTTTAGGTCAGTTAGGATCACCACTTTATTTTAAGAATGTGAAATGTTAGAAAAATAGTAGAGAGAATCATTTATTTAAGCTTTTATTTCTTTCATCACATTCCCAGTGGTTCAGAAGTTTACATACAATCAATTAGTATTTTGTAGCATTGCCTTTAAGTTGTTTGACTTGGTCAAATGTTTTGGGTAGCCTTCCACAAGCTTCCCACAATAAGTTAGGTGAAATTTGGCCCAATCCTCCTGACAGAACTGGTGTAACTGAGTCAGGTTTGTAGGCCTCCTTGCTGGCATATGCTTTTTCAGTTCTGCCCACAAATGTTCTATGGGATTGAGGTCAGGGCTTTGTGATGGCCACTCCAAAACCTTGACTTTGTTGTCCTTAAGCAATTGTGCCACAACTTTGGAAGTGTGCTTGGGGACATTGTCCATTTGGAAGACCAATTTGCGACCAAGCTTTAACTGATGTCTTGAGATGTTGCTTCAGTATATCCACGTAATTTTCCTCCCTCATGATGTCAACTGTTTTGTGAAGTGCACCAGTCCCTCCTGCAGCAAAGCACCCCCACAACATGATGCTGCCACCCCCGTGCTTCACGGTTAGGATGCTGCCACCCCCGTGCTTCACGGTTGGAATGGTGTTCTTCGGGTTATAAGCATCCCCCATTTTCCTCCAAACATAACGATTGTCATTATTGCCAAACAGTTATATTTTTTGTTTCATCAGACCAGAGGATATTTCTCCAAAAAGTATGATCTTTGTCCGAATGTGCAGTAGATTTCTTTAGATTTTCCCATAAATGTCAAGCAAAGAGGCACTGAGTTTGAAGGTAGGCCTTGAAATACATCCACAGGTACACCTCCAATTGACTCAAATTATGTCAATTAGCCTATCAGAAGCTTCTAATGCCATGACATCATTTTCTGGAATTCTCCAAGCTGTTTAAAGGCGCAGTCAACTAAGTGGATGTAAACTTCTGATCCACTGGAATTGTGATACAGTGAATTATAAGTGAAATAATATGTCTGTAAACAATTGTTGGAATAATGACTTGTGTCATGCACAAAGTAGATGTCCTAACCGACTTGCCAAAACTGTAGTTTGTTAACAAGAAATCTGTGGAGTGGTTGAAAAATTAGTTTTAATGACTCCAACCTAAGTGTATGGAAACTTCCGAATTCAACTGTATGACGTTAGCTAATAAGGTGACAATGACGTAGGCTGTGTGTAACGGTTAGCGGTTATGGTATTAAGGTTTGGCTTGGAAAGTTTTTTTTGCCTGGTCACAGACAGCTGATGTGTTGTGCACTGAAGGGAAAAGGTCAGAGGAGGAGAATGCATAGATGCGAGAAGGAATTATAAGAGCAAAGTGATCATGCTGTTTGTATGTGGCTGCTATGAAAATGAACTGTATTTACGTGTGAACATTCCACCGATTCTGTTGAAAAAAAAAAAAAAAACATTTAACAGAAGGAAATGGAACGGAGAAAAACATACCTGAATTTGTCCAATAGAAACCATCGTTTGCACCGGTTGGACCAATGATTACACCCTAGACGAGCTAGATGCCGGCAAGAGTGTGCAAGGAGGTATTGAATGTGTCACTGTCTTTTAACTTGATTACTCACGTCTCTGTCGACCTGTGCATGCACCTAAGTTGTAAACTTTCATTCACAGGCTAGGTTGTATCAACCTCATGATGGTCGTAGAGACAATGTTAGTAGTTATTATGTAGTGACCTAAGCCAATCACTGTTACATTGAACTGGGTGAATGGAATATGAATGACAGTCATCCAATATGCTGTAATAGAAATAAGGCCATTCTCATGAAAAAAATAAACATTGTCCTTCCTCGTCTTAAATGGCAGCGACTGCCACTGCCACCTAATACACAGACTAAACTCAATACTGTCATTAAAACCTAAAACTGTGTTGACGAGACAGCGCAATTATGTTAATGTTCCCTGTACGGCTGAATGTACCCCAATAATTACAACAGCATACACTCATGAGTTTATGAACACGATTAGCCTAATCATTATTCGTTCATTCACACAACATGTTCATTCAGAGATTATATTTCTAATGGCATTAAGTAGCATATATAGAGAGCTTGATAAACAAACAAAAGGGAAATGGGTAACAGCTTTATTTTCACATTAAAACACTCAACTGACTCTTGGGTTCAGTCCCAAATGGCACCCTAATCCCCTAATATAGTGCACTACTTTTGACCAGGGCCCAGAGTGGGATAGGGTGCTATTTGGGATGCAGGATTTCCAACCTACCTGGGACACTTGACATTTTGGTTGGTAAGTAGGTGAGAGAAAATAGCAGGTACTTCTGTTGTAATTTGGACAGAGGAACGATTTGATGAGCTGGTGAGACAGCCAGTGAGACAGCCAATGAGACAGACGATGAGACAGCCAATGACACAGCCAATGAGACAGCCAATGAGACAGCCAATGAGACAGCCAATGAGACAGCCAATAAGACAGCCAATGAGACAGCCAATGTCTAACATCAAGCTGTATCTCCAAAATGTCTGCCACTAAAGGTGAAACCTTGGATTTTTCTGGTGTCATCGTATCTAATGTCTAGCTGGGCTAGTTGTCTAGCTTCAGTCATTGTAGTATATCCCACTACCACATTACCAATGCTACTACACTAATACTACAGAACAGGAATAGTGATGTGGCTCTTATTCAGGTTTATAGATCCCATGAGTCATGACTACAAGATAACAGGAATAGTGATGCTGCTCTTATTCAGGTTTATAGATCCCATGAGTCATGACTACAAGATAACAGGAATAGTGATGCTGCTCTTATTCAGGTTTATTTCAGCAGTAGGTCAGGAAACACATCGGTAATATTTAGAAAGTAATCATTAACCTCAAACAAAGACAGAGGTTGTTTATTATCTACTTCACTTGCTTTGGCAATGTTAACATATGTTTCCCATGCCAATAAAGCCTTTGAATTTACTTGAGAGAGCAATAGAGAAATACAGCGAGAGAGAGAGAGCAAGAGAGGGAGAGAAATAGAGCGAGGGAGAGAAATAGAGCGAAAGAGCGAGCGAGAGAGCGAGCGAGAGAGCGAGCGAGAGAGAGAGCGAGAGAGCGAGAGAAAGAGAAATAGAGAGAGACAGAGAAATAGAGAGAGAGAGAGAGAAATAGAGAGAGAGAGAGAGACAGACAGAGAAAAAGAGAGCGAGACAGACACAGACAGACAGACAGACAGACAGACAGACAGACAGACACAGACAGTCAGACAGTCAGACAGATAGACAGAGAAAAAGAGAGCGAGAGAGCGAGAGACAGACAGACAGACAGACAGAGAAAAAGAGAGCGAGAGAGCGAGACAGACAGACAGACAGACAGACAGACAGTCAGACAGTCAGACAGAGAAAAAGAGCGAGACAGACAGACAGAGACAGACAGACAGACAGTTCTGGTCTCTATTGGACCTGTAAGATGTATCACTGCTGCAGTCATCTTTATTTGGCTAATTATCACCTAGATGAACAGATTATCAGCAGAATAAACACTGTTGCTGTAACACGAGCTTCTAGAAGAGTATTACGTGTTCTGCATGCATCGACATCACTGGAAGGAGAAGTGCTTGGAGGAATAATCTGCCATGAAGATCTGACCTTAACATCAGTTTGTAGCGGTATTGTTAGAGAGGTGAAGGTGACAGGCAGGGAAAGGAAAAGAGTTTAAGATAGAGGACCAACTTTTGGCGCATTTCGCAAACAAGTTTACGTCTGTTTGCTCAGTTTTATAGCCAGGCGCACCACCCAGGTTTACCAAGATGGTTCTGGCTCAGTGGAAGATAACCGAAAATTATCCATCCGTCCAAAACTGAAAAGAAACCACCAGAATCATGAGACATGAAGAAACGTATCAGCTCTTTCAAAATGGCACACACTTCCCTTTATAGCGCCCTACTTTTGACCAGGGCCTATCGGGCTCTGTTCAAAAGTGAGTGCACTTTGTAGGGAATAGTATGCCAGTTAGGAGCCAAACAAGATAACTCCGGGTTAATAGAGTTTGCTTCACACTCCAATGAAGTACACCTCTCCTTTAAGACCCTTCATCTCTGATAACAGACAGGAAGAAACGCCTTGAAAAGATGCTCTCTGGTCAAGCTCTACGCTGACAATCCTCCAGGAGAGAGAGAAAGAGAGAGAGAGAGAGCGAGAGAGAGAGAGAGAGAGAAAGAGATAATGTGTGCTCCTCTGGCCTAAAGATAAGATCGGGACACCTTCAGACAGTCCCCCTCTCTGCTCTGATTAGAAAGTACACTTAAAACACACACACATACACACACTCATATTCTCTCTCTCTCTCTCTCTCTCTCTCTCTCTCCCACACACACACACGGACACCCACACTCACCCTCTTAAAAATGAAAGCCCTATTTGATCCAGTTCTGCTGATTTATGGGACATGTCCACTTATTTGATAACGAATAAAACCCTCTACTTTTCTCACAATATCATTCTCCACACAGAGACAGAAACCAACCACTCAATCTCAACAGCACCTCATTGACCAATGACTGATATAAAAAATAAAATATAATGCATTTAACCTTTATTTAATTATGTTTACCAACCATTCTGATTTACTTTGACACACAGGCAGTACGCGAACACCGCTAACTAGCTAGCCGTTTCACATCCGTTACATCAGCACCACCGCTAACTAGCTAGCCGTTTCACATCTGTTACATCAGCACCACCGCTAACTAGCTAGCCGTTTCACATCCGTTACATTAGCACCACCGCTAACTAGCTAGCCGTTTCACATCCGTTACATCAGCACCACCGCTAACTAGCTAGCCGTTTCACATCCGTTACATAGGTACCAGGCTTACCTCACTTGAACTAGCTGGGTTCCATTTATTCTTCCCATGATGATATTTATACAGAGACAAAAGAGGCTGGCGAAAGCTCTCATGCTCAAAATCCCACCTCTGACACCAATGTAGCAAAGTCCAAAGGCATCCAAATATGTGGCACATACACGCAACAGTGTTGCTAAAGGATATCTCCAACAATCCATACGATTAGGCACTTGAATCTCTACTCTAACCAGATGTTCCTCACACACTTATCTCAAATGAAGTGGTGGACCAAAATTAGGACCATGCATTACAATCTGGTCTCAGAGCATTTCGTATTATTCTGTATGTACAGTGCCTTGCGAAAGTATTCGGCCCCCTTGAACTTTGCGACCTTTTGCCACATTTCAGGCTTCAAACATAAAGATATAAAACTGTATTTTTTTTGTGAAGAATCAACAACAAGTGGGACACAATCATGAAGTGGAACGACATTTATTGGATATTTCAAACTTTTTTAACAAATCAAAAACTGAAAAATTGGGCGTGCAAAATTATTCAGCCCCTTTACTTTCAGTGCAGCAAACTCTCTCCAGAAGTTCAGTGAGGATCTCTGAATGATCCAATGTTGAACTAAATGACTAATGATGATAAATACAATCCACTTGTGTGTAATCAAGTCTCCGTATAAATGCACCTGCACTGTGATAGTCTCAGAGGTCCGTCAAAAGCGCAGAGAGCATCATGAAGAACAAGGAACACACCAGGCAGGTCCGAGATACTGTTGTGAAGAAGTTTAAAGCCGGATTTGGATACAAAAAGATTTCCCAAGCTTTAAACATCCCAAGGAGCACTGTGCAAGCGATAATATTGAAATGGAAGGAGTATCAGACCACTGCAAATCTACCAAGACCTGGCCGTCCCTCTAAACTTTCAGCTCATACAAGGAGAAGACTGATCAGAGATGCAGCCAAGAGGCCCATGATCACTCTGGATGAACTGCAGAGATCTACAGCTGAGGTGGGAGACTCTGTCCATAGGACAACAATCAGTCGTATATTGCACAAATCTGGCCTTTATGGAAGAGTGGCAAGAAGAAAGCCATTTCTTAAAGATATCCATAAAAAGTGTTGTTTAAAGTTTGCCACAAGCCACCTGGGAGACACACCAAACATGTGGAAGAAGGTGCTCTGGTCAGATGAAACCAAAATTGAACTTTTTGGCAACAATGCAAAACGTTATGTTTGGCGTAAAAGCAACACAGCTGAACACACCATCCCCACTGTCAAACACGGTGGTGGCAGCATCATGGTTTGGGCCTGCTTTTCTTCAGCAGGGACAGGGAAGATGGTTAAAATTGATGGGAAGATGGATGGAGCCAAATACAGGACCATTCTGGAAGAAAACCTGATGGAGTCTGCAAAAGACCTGAGACTGGGACGGAGATTTGTCTTCCAACAAGACAATGATCCAAAACATAAAGCAAAATCTACAATGGAATGGTTCAAAAATAAACATATCCAGGTGTTAGAATGGCCAAGTCAAAGTCCAGACCTGAATCCAATCGAGAATCTGTGGAAAGAACTGAAAACTGCTGTTCACAAATCCTCTCCATCCAACCTCACTGAGCTCGAGCTGTTTTGCAAGGAGGAATGGGAAAAAAATTCAGTCTCTCGATGTGCAAAACTGATAGAGACATACCCCAAGCGACTTACAGCTGTAATCGCAGCAAAAGGTGGCACTACAAAGTATTAACTTAAGGGGGCTGAATAATTTTGCACACCCAATTTTTCAGTTTTTGATTTGTTAAAAAAGTTTGAAATATCCAATAAATGTCGTTCCACTTCATGATTGTGTCCCCCTTGTTGTTGATTCTTCACAAAAAAATACAGTTTTATATCTTTATGTTTGAAACCTGAAATGTGGCAAAAGGTCGCAAAGTTCAAAGGGGCCGAATACTTTCGCAAGGCACTGTAAATACATATGACATGTTACTAACTTGCTAAAAATTGTAAATATATGTTATGAATTTTCAAAACGTACAATATGTTATGAATTACAATTTGCTGTGGCTAACGTTAGCTATGTGGCTAGGTGGCGAACACTTAGGTTAGGAGTTACGTTAAAGGGTTTTAAGGTTAGTAAGAACATGTCAAGTAGTAGCAAGGTATTGGAAATGTGTATGTAGTTGAAATGTTGCTAATTAGTTAAAATGCTAAAGTTGTCAATGATGAGATTCGAACATACAAACATTGGGTCGGTAGAGCTTCACCACCAACCAACCCTCCTTTCGTTTTTATCTTTAAGTAACAGTCTGTCTCATGTAACCACACCAAACGTAACATTTACTAATTTGAGTATCCCGGATTTACGTTTAGTATGTTACATCTAGTCTATGAGACCAGGTTGTGGATAATGACAAGTTACACATCCTAAAAAGAGTCATTTATTCTGCAAAGTCGATTGGACACACACACCACACAAACCTGACCCAAACCTGATAACGGAACTACACAATCTGTGAACCCAAGGCTAGGCTACAGAAGCTGTCATAATCAATAAGAATCCTAATCAATAAAATACGGTCCAGGCATCGGCCTGCTTGTGACAAACACAACTGTAGCGCGGAAGAAAATCACAATGACACGTGCTTAAAGCAGCGCTTAGCTCTGTGTCAAGAAACTGAGAAGTGGCTCTTTTACGTACAGCTTTATGTCAACCAGGTTCGACATCAAACTACACAGCCCCTGATTCCATTTAGATATTGTGTATAATATCTAGGATGAGAGGATCAAGGAAATGTCACACTCACACACTGAACATCACCTCAAGTGAAACAGACTATTTTCTTTAGATAATAAAAAACCTTTGTCATACCTTCTTCATGCATTCTCTGCAGACATAAAGTCAGGCTTCTTCTCCAACCCGGCATGTCGGTACAGATGACTCCGGTCTGTGAAAAGGATGATGATGTTGTAGTAAGGCAAACAAACGATGTTGACGGAGGAGAATGGTCATAAACTGGTACTTCTCTTCTGTTTAGCCTATAGACAGCAGCGTGCGATGCAATAAGCGTCCTATTCATTCCCTCTGCGGCACTTCAATGGAAAAAAAAACAAGTGCGAGTGAGTCCCGGGAAGTGTTAGAAAACGATTTTTTCATTTATTTATTTTTCGACCGTTGGACGTTGGTAGATTTTGGAGAGGTAGTCCGTTACTCGTTGCACAAACACACACCGCTTGGGAAGCAGAGAGACTGAGAGCATGACTCAAAGGTTACGCTCTCTCGGTCACTAATGTGTTTGGCAAAGTGTATGATTCGCGCTGCTGCCTGCATGCCTCGGAACGGGAACACTCCGGAACAGAGTCGCTGCCGGTAGGCTATTCGGTTTGACATCTCACTGGCATCAGCAGTGCGTAGAGGCAGAATCCACACACACAAACACAGTGAGACACGCACTCGTACACACACACGTATAGGCCTCTATAGCTATGATAACCTGTTTAGCAGTGTCCCATCTTCAAATATGACTTCAGTAGCATTTCCATCACTTTTCTCTCAGAGAACAGGACGATACGGGTGATGATGAAGTTGATTTAGTGTACCAGAGACATGACTCACTCTAAAGGTCCTGGGGAAAGTAAAGCAAAATGATCATGTTCTTGCAGAGTAGTCTACCCCCTGTGGATAGGCCATCTGCAGGTGGCCTCAGGGGTACTAGTGCCCCACATTAAAGAAACAATATTCTAAACCAACACATAGTACCAGTGTGGGAAGCCCAAACACAAATAGGAATGAAAGTGAGTTATGCTTATGAATGTGTTATGAATTGGTCATAAAGTCTTTATGTAGGTAGTACATCATAATTCCATTCTCCTGGCCAACCACCACACACCTCTCACTCACACATGCGCTATTGGTCATCAACCAATCATTGCATGCCTACTCGGTACCCTTCAATAGTCTTTCCTTAAATGCGGTCATATCTACTTCCCAGAGAACATAAGACAAGTTCCCTCCCTGGCACTCTGTACTGTCTCTTCATTCTCATCACACCCCATGCCCGTGTCTGCTTCTGCTGCTTGGAGCGCAGCCACCAGGTGTTTCCTTCTCATCACACCCCATGCCAGTGTCTGCTTCTGCTGCTTGGAGCACAGCCGCCAGGTGTTTCATTCTCATCACACCCCATGCCAGTGTCTGCTTCTGCTGCTTGGAGCACAGCCGCCAGGTGTTTCATTCTCATCACACCCCATGCCAGTGTCTGCTTCTGCTGCTTGGAGCACAGCCGCCAGGTGTTTCATTCTCATCACACCCCATGCCAGTGTCTGCTTCTGCTGCTTGGAGCACAGCCGCCAGGTGTTTCATTCTCATCACACCCCATGCCAGTGTCTGCTTCTGCTGCTTGGAGCGCAGCCACCAGGTGTTTCATTCTCATCACACCCCATGCCAGTGTCTGCTTCTGCTGCTTGGAGCACAGCCACCAGGTGTTTCCTTCTCATCACACCCCATGCCAGTGTCTGCTTCTGCTGCTTGGAGCACAGCCGCCAGGTGTTTCATTCTCATCACACCCCATGCCAGTGTCTGCTTCTGCTGCTTGGAGCACAGCCGCCAGGTGTTTCCTTCTCATCACACCCCATGCCAGTGTCTGCTTCTGCTGCTTGGAGCGCAGCCACCAGGTGTTTCCTTCTCATCACACCCCATGCCAGTGTCTGCTTCTGCTGCTTGGAGCGCAGCCGCCAGGTGTTTCCTTCTCATCACACCCCATGCCAGTATCTGCTTCTGCTGCTTGGAGCGCAGCCGCCAGGTGTTTCCTTCTCCCTCTCTTCGGGTTTACCTTGAGGTTTTCCCACAGGTCGATGTTGCTGGCCTTGACTGACCATATGATGCAGGGCTGGATGGACAACTCCTGTCCTCGGGCCTAATTGGCGTCACGGTTTCCCCAGCCCAAGCTAACACACCTGATTAAACTAATCATATTCTAAACTGGAGACCATGATTTGTTGATTATTAGCGTCAGGTCTGTGAGCAGCAGCATCACCAAACAGACACCTGAGGACTGGGGTTGCCCCTCCCTGACCGATCCCGAGGACTGGAGTTGCCCCTCCCTGACCGATCCCGAGGACTGGAGTTGCCCCTCCCTGACCGATCCCGAGGCCTGGAGTTGCCCCTCCCTGACCGATCCCGAGGACTGGAGTTGCCCCTCCTGACTGATCCCGAGGACTGGAGTTGCCCCTCCCTGACCGATCCCGAGGACTGGAGTTGCCCCTCCCTGACCGATCCCGAGGACTGGAGTTGCCCCTCCCTGACCGATCCCGAGGACTGGAGTTGCCCCTCTCTGACCGATCCCGAGGACTGGAGTTGCCCCTCCCTGACCGATCCCGAGGACTGGAGTTGCCCCTCCCTGACCGATCTCGAGGACTGGAGTTGCCCCTCCCTGACCGATCCCGAGGACTGGAGTTGCCCCTCCCTGACCGATCCCGAGGACTGGAGTTGCCCCTCCCTGACCGATCCCGAGGACTGGAGTTGCCCCTCCCTGACCGATCCCGAGGACTGGAGTTGCCCCTCCCTGACCGATCCCGAGGACTGGAGTTGCCCCTCCCTGACCGATCCCGAGGACTGGAGTTGCCCCTCCCTGACCGATCCCGAGGACTGGAGTTGCCCCTCCCTGACAGATCCCGAGGACTGGAGTTGCCCCTCCCTGACCGATCCCGAGGACTGGAGTTGCCCCTCCCTGACTGATCCCGAGGACTGGAGTTGCCCCTCTCTGACCGATCCCGAGGACTGGAGTTGCCCCTCCCTGACTGATCCCGAGGACTGGAGTTGCCCCTCCCTGACCGATCCCGAGGACTGGAGTTGCCCCTCCCTGACTGATCCCGAGGACTGGAGTTGCCCCTCCCTGACCGATCCCGAGGACTGGAGTTGCCCCTCCCTGACCGATCCCGAGGACTGGAGTTGCCCCTCCCTGACCGATCCCGAGGACTGGAGTTGCCCCTCCCTGACCGATCCCGAGGACTGGAGTTGCCCCTCCCTGACTGATCCCGAGGACTGGAGTTGCCCCTCCTGACTGATCCCGAGGACTGGAGTTGCCCCTCCCTGACCGATCCCGAGGACTGGAGTTGCCCCTCCCTGACCGATCCCGAGGACTGGAGTTGCCCCTCCCTGACCAATCCCGAGGACTGGAGTTGCCCCTCCCTGACCGATCCCGAGGACTGGAGTTGCCCCTCTCTGACCGATCCCGAGGACTGGAGTTGCCCCTCCCTGACTGATCCCGAGGGACTGGAGTTGCCCCTCCCTGACCGATCCCGAGGACTGGAGTTGCCCCTCCCTGACCGATCCCGAGGACTGGAGTTGCCCCTCCCTGACCGATCCCGAGGACTGGAGTTGCCCCTCCCTGACCGATCCCGAGGACTGGAGTTGCCCCTCCCTGACTGATCCCGAGGACTGGAGTTGCCCCTCCCTGACTGATCCCGAGGACTGGAGTTGCCCCTCCCTGACCGATCCCGAGGACTGGAGTTGCCCCTCCCTGACTGATCCCGAGGACTGGAGTTGCCACTCCCTGACCGATCCCGAGGACTGGAGTTGCCCCTCCCTGACCGATCCCGAGGACTGGAGTTGCCCCTCCCTGACCGATCCCGAGGACTGGAGTTGCCCCTCCCTGACTGATCCCGAGGACTGGAGTTGCCCCTCCCTGACTGATCCCGAGGACTGGAGTTGCCCCTCCCTGACCGATCCCGAGGACTGGAGTTGCCCCTCCCTGACTGATCCCGAGGACTGGAGTTGCCCCTCCCTGACAGATCGATCATAGAAGAAATATCTGAGCTTTTGGGGAAACAACTTTTCCTTGAAGTTCTTTTTAATTATTTGAAATATGAAAACATAACATTCTTGTTTCTAACAATCAATTGGAAGAAAATATTTCACAAAAACAGTTTCAAATTTGACAGAACATTGTTTTGTAATCTATGGATGTTTTGAGCAGGTTTTAATTAAGGTTTTAATTAAGGTTTTAATTAAGGTAGTTTCCCTCAATGGTAACCATTTAAATCTGGATCATCGTAAACTGAACGATGAAACCTCAATCGGTCTTTAGAGAAATTTCATCATGAAATATGGTCTTAAAGTCTGTTAGAGAAAGAGAGAGAGGGGCCACTATAGAGTTTAACAGGTGGTAGTTAGCCCAGATCTGGGACTAGGATAGATGGTAGAAGTGTCTCTGGAGTAGTAGCCCATTCATTCTCTGTGGGGGTAGGAGGAGGAGTGGAATGTCCTTCTGTGCCTGGATCACTGCTCGTTCGTCGCTCCGTCTGCGATGGACGATACGGCTCCCTGGCCTTTGTTGACGTCGCTGATACAGGCCCACTGGCCGTCTGCCGACTCCTTCCACAACGTCACCTGGAGACAGCCGACAACAATATAAATCAGAAAACAACACTGGCAGTCTTTCCAACTCCATCCACAACGTCACCTGGACAAGAAGGACAGGGAACCAAGGGGATCATTTGTGACGGAACTGATGTATAAACTCGCTGTACTTTCAGACGCTTTGCATAAAGTATCTGCTAAGTGGTATAAATGATACGTTGCTGAGGATCAAGTTTATTCAGCTGCCTAGTAAAAGAGTCACCACTGACCGTGTGTGTGCGCGTGTGTGTGTGTCCGTGTATGAATGTGTGTACTGACCTTGTGTGTGCGCGTGTGTGTGTGTGTGCACGTGTATGTATGTATGTGTGTGTGTGTGTGCGTGTATATGTGTGTGTGCGTGTATGTGTGTACTGACCGTGTGTGTGCGTGTAATGTGTGTGCGTATGCGTGTGTGCGTGTAATGTGTATGCATGTGTATGTGTGTACTGACTGTGTGTGTGCGTGTAATATGTATGTATGTGTATGTGTGTGCGTGTACTGACCTTGTTATCCCCCCCGGACACGGCCAGGATGTTTCCAGTGACGGACCAGCTGACATGCCACACCACGTCGTTGAACTTGTGGAGGAGTTTAGCCGTCCACGTGTTGCCCGAAGGGTCGTCACACGTCCAGATGAAGACCCTGCCGTCCTGCACGCAGACAGCAAAAGAGATTTTGTGTTCGGTGTTTTTGTTCTGAGGTAAAGGTCATAAATACTCACTGGCAGACCAGAAAATGACAAACTGTGCCAACACACTTTAAAAAGATGATAACAGTCCAATTTCAATTCACGAGTGCCTTTTACTTTCAATGAGAATGAAAACATCCCAATTGTTAAATAAACTGACACTTTTAGAATTATTTGAATTCCAACAATCAAAATGGAATTGACCATGAGCAGTTTGTTGGTTATATGAAATGAGCCAAAATCACAAACAATGTAGGATCCTGTGGACCCCAGGAACAATAGCTGGTTCATTCCACCAATAGGTGCCTTTTGGACAGGCAAACCTTTAAGAAATTAACGTTCAACTCTCTCTTCTTTCAACATTCAATTGCCTGGAGGATATGTTTAGCCTACGGAAAAACACATTTTCCCATCTCAGGCATTAAAATCCTATGAACTAAGAGCATTTTATCTGCATTTTCAGGTCTCTCCAGAGATGTTAGATCAGGTTCAAGTCCGGGCTCTGGCTGGGCCACTCAAGGACATTGCGAGACTTGTCCCCGAAACCACTCCTGCGTTGTCTTAGTTCGACAACGACCCTAAGCACACAGCTGTCTATCGCCCCCGTTACAGACAATTATGTACAATGCATTCGGAAAGTATTCAGACCCCTTGACTTTCCACATTGTTACATTACAGCCTTATTCTAAAACATTTTTCCCCCTCAATCTACACACAATAATACCCCCATCATGACAAAGCAAAAACAGGTTTAAATTTTTTATAAAATAAACGAATATCACATATACATAAGTATTCAGACCCGTTACTCAGTACTTTGTTGAAGCCCCTTTGGCAGCAATATCATTAGATTAGAGCCTCAAGTGTTCTTGGTTATGATGCTACAAGCTTGGCACACCTGTATTTGGGGAGTTTCTCACAATCTTCTCAAGCTCTGTCAGGTTGGATGGGGAGCATCGCTGCGCAGCTATTTTCAGGTCTCTCCAGAGATGTTCGATCAGGTTCAAGTCCGGGCTCTGGCTGGGCCACTCAAGGACATTGCGAGACTTGTCCCCGAAACCACTCCTGCGTTGTCTTAGCTGTGTGCTTAGGGTCGTTGTCGAATTGGAAGGTGAACCTTCGCCCCAGTCTGAGGTCCTGAGAGCTCTGGAGCAGGTTTTCATCAAGGATCTCTATGTACTTTGCTCCATTCATCTTTCCCTCAACCCGACTAGTCTCCCAGTCCCTGCAGCTGAAAAACATCCACATAGCTGCCACCACCATTCTTCACCGTAGGGATGGTGCCGGGTTTCTGCCAAACGTGATGCTTTGCATTCAGGCCAAAGAGTTCAATCTTGGGTTTCATCAGACCAGAGAATCTTGTTTCACATGGTTGAGAAACAATGGTTGTCCTTCTGGAAGGTCCTCCCATCTCCATAGAGGAACTCTCGAGCTCTGTCAGTGACCATCGGGTTCTTGGTCACCTCCACGACCAAGGCCCTTCTGCCCCGATTGCTCAGCATTTTGGCTGGGCGGCCAGCTCTAGGAAAATTCGTTGGTTCCAAACTTCTTCCATTTAAGAATGATGGTGGCCACTGTGTTCTTGGGGACCTTCAATGCTGCAGAAATGTTTTGGTACCCTTCCCAAAATCTGTGCCGACACACAATCCTGTCTCGGAGCTCTACGGACAATTCCTTCGACCTCATCTTAGTTTTTTCTCTGACATGCACAGTCTACTGTGGGATCTTATAAAGACAGGTGTGTGCCTTTCCAAATCAAGTCCAATCAATAGAATGTACCACAGGTGGACTCCAATCAAGTTGTAGAAACATCAAGGATCATCAATGGAAACAGGATGCACCTGAGCTCAATTTCAAGTCTCATAGCAATGGGTCTGAATAATTATGTAAATAAAGGTATTTCTGCTTTTATCTTGAATACATTTGCAAAAAAAATCTAAAAACCTGTTTTCGCTTTGTCATTATGGGGATGTGGATTGATGAGAATCAATTTTAGAATAAGGCTGTAACTTAACAAAACGGGGGAAAAGTCAAGGGGTCTGAATACTTTCTGAATGCAGTGCAACTGTCTACCAACTTAAATAAAAGCATGTTTGAGATTAATCTAATATTTTCTCATTGATAAAGTATCCTTGTACAAATAAACGTCATATCAAACCTAAAACCTCAACCCTGTTAGAGGCCCAACTAACTTCATCTGTGAAGATCAGCCATTACTCCTCATGTGGTCCCATGCTCTTCACCACACGGTGTTCATGAAATTAGGAATTACACATATGTTCCACACAAAATGAAAGTTAAATTTGATTTAAGGTTTCCTAACATTAACTGAGCGAACAGGGTTGACATGTTGAGCTTTACCACAGTCAAAGATGATGAAACAATTATAAAATTAGAGCACCATGCTGTTCAGAGGACCCAAACAACGCTGTGAATCATTTCATCTGGTGGAATGGCCCATTATTTGAAAGGGGTTAATTGTTTAACCACACTTGGGTAGGGGACAGTATTTTGACATCATGATGAAAAGCGTGCACATAGTAAACTGCCTGATACTCAGGCCCAGAAGCTAGGATGTGCATAACAATTGTAGATTTGGATAGAAAACACTTTAAAGTTTATAAAACTGTTAACATTATGTCTATGTGTATAACAGAACTGCTATGGCAGGCAAAACCCAGAGGACAATCCCCCCCCCCCCCACCCCCAAAAAAATCATTGGCTATCACTTTTATTATAAGGCCAAGTCATCCCAGATAGCAGTTCCTAGGGCTTCCATCTATAAAAAAATAGTTTTAGGCTGGTTTTTGGAAAAATGAGTCAGAAATTGTAGTTTTTCTAAGTGGCTCCCATTTTGTCTGTAGTGTTTCCAAGCACGTGGTAGAGAGCGCGTTCTTTGGTATTTTTCTCAGGTAAAGACAATAATGATTTTCCGCCTTAAATTTTATTGTTTAGGGTACCTATGGTTTTTTTGTTGAATTTTTACCCCTTTTTCTCCCCAATTTCGTGGTATCCAATTGTTTAGTAGCTACTATTTTGTCTCATCGCTACAACTCCCGTACGGGCTCGGGAGAGACGAAGGTTGAAAGTCATGCGTCCTCCGATACACAACCCAACCAAGCCGCACTGCTTCTTAACACAGCGCGCATCCAACCCGGAAGCCAGCCGCACCAATGTGTCGGAGGAAACACCGTGCACCCGTGCAACCTTGGTTAGCGTGCACTACGCTGGTGAGCGATGAGACAAGGATATCCCTACCGGCCAAGCCCTCCATAACCCGGACGACGGACCTCCCGGTCGCGGCCGGGAGACAGAGCCTGGGCGCGAAGCCAGGGTCTCTGGTGGCACAGCTGGCGCTGCAGTACAGCACCCTTAACCACTGCACCACCCGGGAGGCCCAGGGTACCTAAAGGTTTGATTATAAATGTTGTTTGACTTGTTTGGAAAAGTTTATTAGTAACGTTTGGGATTAATTTTGTATGTATTTTGATGGAGGGAAACTGAGTGGATTACTGACTGAAGCACGCCAGCTAAACTGAGTTTTTATGGATATAAAAAAGGACATTATCGAACAAAAGGACCATTTGTGATGTAACTGGGACCTTTTGGAGTGCCAACAGAAGATGATCAAAGGTAAGGCATTTTTTATAGAGGTATTTCTGACTTTCGTGTCACACCTGCCTGGTTGAAATATGTTTTTCATGTGTTTGTATGCGGCGCCCTGTTCTCAGATAAATCGCATGGTGTGCTTTCGCCGTAAAGCCTTTTTGAAATCTAACACAGCGGCTGGACTAACAAGAAGTTAAGCTTTATTTTGATGTATTACACTTGTGACTTTATGAAAGTTTATTATTTATAATACTGTAGTTTGAATTTCGCGCTTTGCAATTTCACCGGTTGTTGAATTTCACCGGCTGTTGCAATTTTTGACCGGACGCTACAGTCCTACCACACCATAAGAAGATAAGTTTGACATTAAAACGAGGGACAAACAAAGGCATTTGCTAATCACATTCATATAAATAGTGATCTTCAGAAACGATTCAAAGCAGAAAAATAACTAGGCCTTTACAACGATGGTGAAACTTGGGAGACATTTTTAGATAAAAGTGTGTTCAAATCTTCCTGGAAGTGACACAGGGTTGAAGGAGGGAAATGTCAAAATGCTGAATTTTAGCATTTTAAAAAGCCTTCATTCATACATGAATAAAATGAATTTATTGAATTCTGTGTGGTCTATATTAAAGTGCACTTCATTTTTTTTTTTTTCAATATGGTTGCATAATTTATACTTAACATTTTTGTGGAACGACCACACTTCTGCTTGTTCAACAACTAATTGGGATCCAAATAAAAGATCTTAATTTGAGACAGTTTGCTAAAGTAGAAAAAAAAAATCCTGCAGCAACAGGAAATGTGAATTACTATGTTGATTAAAATTCACAAGACCTATTTGTAGGGGAAGATACATTTTTAAGAAAGGGAAAATGAAGTCTGAAATGTAAAAGTGGAAATTACAAACATCCAAAAAAAACATTTTAAACCTCAAATACACTACACATTTATTCCATGAAAGTTAACCTGCAACAGGGTAAGCAAATAAAATATCCTACATCTGTAAAAGCCATTCAATGTTTTTTTTCCTCTAACGGTAGGTTACCTGAGAGCAGCTGGCGATGGTGCTGGTGGGTAGTCCTATGGAGGGAGCCCAGCCTACATCTCTGACCCAATCACTGTGAGCCTCCAGCTTCTGGTCCTCCTTCCATTGGCCATCCTCCTCTCTAAGAAAGAAGACGTACAAACCTGTCTGGAAGCCATTTTATTCAAACTCCTCACTTGCCATAGGAACCTATTTGGTAACACCTTACATAAAAGTTGTTCACACAGTTATAACTATATCAAGTTGTTATTACAAAGAGAAAAGATGTTACTGCAAGTAAGTAAATGGTAAATATTTGGAGTGATTTCATGGAACTATACGTCACTGTACCCCTTGACTTGTGTTGATTTTTTCTCTCACCCATCTACACACATAATAACAAAGTGAAAACATGTTCTTAGAAATGTTTGCACATTTATTTAAAATGAAATATAGAAATATCTAATTTACATAGAGTACCAGTCAAAAGCTTGACCTACTCATTCAAGGATTTCTCATTATAGAATAGTGAAGACATCAAAACTATGAAATAACACATGGAATCATGTAGTACCCAAAAAGTGTTAAATCAAAATATATTTTATATTTGAGATTCTTCAAAGTAGCCACCCTTTGCCTTGATGATAGCTTTGCACACTTGGCATTCTCTCAACCAGCTTCATGAGATAGTCACTTGGAATGCATTTCTATTAACAGGTGTGGAATTTTTTTCAAATCAAATTGTCACATGCACTGAATATGCTTACTTTCTTTCCTTCTTACTGCGTTTGAGTCAATCTGTTGTGTTATGACAAGGTAGGGAGGTATAGAAGGTAGGGCTCCCAAGTGGCACAGCGGTCTAAGGCACTGCATCTCAGTGCAAGAGGTGTCACTACAGTCCCTGGTCCGAATCCATGCAGTAACACATCCGACCGTGATTGGGAGTCCCATAGGGTGGAGCACAATTGGCCCAGCGTCGTCCAGGTTTGGCCGGGGTAGGCCGTCATTGTAAATAAGAATTTGTTCTTAACTGACTTTCCTAGTTAAATAAAAAAATTAAAAATACAGAAGATAGCATAGTATTTGATAAATACCATGTCATTATTCTGGCATGAACAGCTCAAATAAGCAAAGAGAAATGACAGTCCATCATTACTCTAAGACATGCAGGTCAGTCAATACAGAAAATTAAGAACGTTGAAAGTTTCTTCAAGCCAGTCGCAAAAACCACCAAGCACTATGACGAAACTGGCTCTCGTGAGGACCGCCAGAGGAAAGGAAGAACCAGAGTTACCTCTGCTGCAGAGGATAAGTTCATTAGAGTTACCAGCCTCAGAGATTGCAGCCAAAATAAATGCTTCACAGAGTTCAAGTAACAGACACATCTCAACATCAAATGTTCAGAGGAGAATCAGTGTGAATCAGGCCTTCATGGTCGAATTGCTGCAAATAAACCACTACTAAAGGACACCGACAATAAGAGGAGACTTGCTTGAACCAAGAAACACGAGTAAGGGACATTAGACCGTTGGACATCTGCCCTTTGGTCTGATGAGTCCAAATTTGAGATTTTTGGTTCCAACCGCTGTCTTTGTGAGACGCAGAGAAGGTGAACAGATGATCTCTGCATGTGTGGTTCGAACCATTAAGCATGTAGGAGGTGGTGTGATGGTGCTTTGCTGGTGACACTGATTTATTTAGAATTCAAGGCACACTTAACCAGCATGGCTACCACAGCATTCTGTAATGATACACCATCCCATCTGGTTTGTGCTTAGTGGGACGATCATTTGTTTTTCAACAGGACAATGACCCAACACACCTCCAGGCTGTGTATGGGCTATTTTACCAAGGAGAGTGATGGAGTGCTGCATCAGATGACCTGGCCTCCACAATCACCCGATTGAGATGGTTTGGGATGAGTTGGACTACAGAGTGAAGGACAAGCAGCCAACAAGTGCTCAGCATACGTGGGAACTCCTTCAAGACTGCTGGAAAAGCATTCCAGGTGAAGCTGGTTAAGAGAATGCCAAGAGAGTGCAAAGCTGGCATCAAGGCAAATGATGGCTACTTTGAAGAATCTAAAATACATTCCGATTTATAACTTTTTTTGATTACTACATGATTCCATGTGTGTTATTTCATAGTTGTGAGGTCTTCACTATTATTCTACATGTTAGAAAGGAGTAAAAAAAAAGAAATATAGAAAAACCCTTGAATGAGTAGGTGTCCAAACTTTTGTCTGTAACCAAGTATTCATACCCATTTGCTATGACATTTCAAGTTGAGCTCAGGTGCATCCTGTTTCCTTTGATCATCCTTGAGCTGTCATTACAACTTGATTGGAGTCCACCTGTGGCCAATTCAGTTGTTTGGACACGATTTAAAAAGTAAACACACCTGTCTATATAAAGTCCCACAGTTGACAGGGCATGTCAGAGCAGAACCTATACCCTGAAGTCCAAGGAACTGTCAATAGATCTCAGAGACAGAATTGTGATGAGGCATATATCTGGGGAAGGGTAAAAACATATCTGGGGAAGGGTATGAAACAATCTGTGTGTGTAGAAAGTGTCCAAGAGCAGTGGTCTCCATCATTGGGAAAAATACAGAACTACCCAGACTGTGCCTAGAGCTGGCTGTCCAACCAAACTGAGCAATCGGTCAATAAGGACATGACCAAGAACCCAATGACCTGCCAGAAGAGAGAAGTCTCTACAGCAATTCACCATTCTGAGCTTAATGGCAGAGTGGCCATGCAGAAGATAAGACACCCTCCAAACGTTTGCTACTTACTTCCAGAGTTTGACCAGGTTGTCGCAGCCTCCTGAGACAAACCTCTTGATGAAGTTGGGTTTCTGACCCGAGGGCTGGTCTATCAGACTACCTGGCACCACAGATGGAGCCCAGCTCACTGCGTTACAGCCAATCTAACAGGACAGAGGAGAAGGTTACAAAACACAGTCACATGTACAGACCAAGGACATGAATTCATATATACTCAATTAGGACTATGACAACTTACCACAGAAGGACTGTCACAACAGACAGTCGATTTAATGTTAGTCTTTAGGTTTACTCATATTAACCCAGCCCTTAGAGAAAATACTTAATGTTGGTTTACAAATGAAAGTGAAAACAGTAGTTCATTACTCACTGTGTGTGCATTGCTGATCTTCTTAATGTCCCACTGTTGATCCCCAGAGCAGGTGACCAATGAGATGGCTCCATCCGAGCTGCCACAGGCCAGGATCAGACCAAAGTCATAGGGACCCCAGCACACTGAATTCACTGAAGCCACAAGGAAGCCAGGAAGTACTCATTAATATACACTAAAAACACAGAGCTTTTGGCAACGCCTAATTGCAGTGTTATTCATCCCCGGTTCTGAATAGGGCTTTGATCGGAAGTGAAACTAAACACGTTGCATACCCAGTGGGTCCCAAGCACCAGGTTTAAAGAACTCCATTTGAACATTTTCAATAAGATCATTGAAAATATTCAAACCATATATACCCAACTCTATGAACTCACTGTACAGTATGTCGCTCTGGATAAGAACATCTGCGAAATGACGTAAAATATGAATTGAATTTGTGAGTGATTTACCTGAAGAGTCATGTCCAGTGTACTCGTACATCTTATCCCAGGTTCCGTTCTCTTCCTTCCATATGATCACCTTCCTGTCATAGGAACAGGAGGCCAGGATGTTGCCGTACATGGGGTGAGCCCAGGCCACCTGCCACACAGGACCCTCATGGCTGCAGAGAGAGGAGATCGAGGCAGACAGTAAAAAGAGTGTCTGGATACAGCACTTCACAGGTAATGGAGAGGGGAGATGAAACAGGGACATGGCAGTTCAATCTGTGTGGGCTGGAAAATAAGTGTTGCATGTCGATCATTGCAATATCTGTGGTGCTGCTCATGGCAACTTCCTTTCGATGAGTCAACCTTTAAAGCTCTAATCAAGCAGAGACACATCTTACCCTCTCAGATCTGCCACTAGGATTTGTCCTCCGTTTTTAACATCGAAGATCTTGACAGACCTGTCAGAAGAGCAGGTGGCCAGTCTGGTGCCATAATAATCCATCTGGGCATCATGCTTAAAACACAAGAGCATGTCATAAGAGGTCAAAGGTTGCAATTATTACGTTAGATTAGTCAAAATAGAGTGAGTTAGATAGCTACTAAAATTCGATTAAATCGGGGATAAATAAAGTACATTCAGTTGATATATAGTAATTTGCTACAGCTGGTTGAATTTACGGGACATTGAATTAACAATCCATTCAAACTCAAATCAGCTAGATAAATGACAGTAGCTAGCTAACGTTAGCTAGTAGCTGTCACAAGAAAACTACTTACGATCATGTCCTCGTGGGAGGTGTCCACCGTGTTGATGACGGAAACCTATAATTCATGAAACACAAGAAGTTAGAGATTTGATAGAACGCCAGTCTAAAAAGCTAACGTTGCGTTAGTTAGCTAAATCTAACTTTGCTAGTTACAAACTAGCTAACGTTAGCTAGCTACTTAACTGGCTAGATAGAAGCTTGAACTAATCGCAGAGATGCCGTTAATGCATAAAACAGCATTACACGATCTTGTAACATACATTACTCTTTAATAGTCTATTTAGTAGTAAACAATAAGTAACTACAACCTAATAAAAATACACGTATTCAGCTTAGCAACTTGACACGTTAGCTATCTAACGTTAACAGTTACCTTGCTAACCGGCTAACAACTGCAGTCAGAAATACCAGAAATGATGTTACTTACCATGATTGAAGATTATCGTAATGACTTTGTACCTAAACAGAGAAATTGCACTGCCAGACGTGTAACCCTGTTATCAATATATTTCGGTTTTACGATGTATCAAGAACGACGTGGCAACAACTTCACAACCACTGAAAAAAACAACTTCCGTGTGCGTGCACCAAGGTTCCGGTTGAAACAAGCATTTCGCTTACAAATTGTACCGTGAAAGATAAGTTCCTATGTGATGAGCATTAGTTCCACCTGGTGGCAGTAGAAGCGACAAATTAATTTTACTCATAACACAATGGTGCCTATTTATAAAGCACCGTGCAAGTGTCATGTTTCCAAGTTTGTTCTTGGCCTAAGTTATATTCCAACTAGGGGCTCCCGGGTGGCACAGTGACACTGCATTTCAGTGCAAGAGTCGTCATTGCAGTACCTGGTTCAAATCCAGGCTGCATCACATCTGGCTGTGATTGGGAGTCCCATAGGACGGCACACAGTTGGTCCAGGTTTGACCGGGATAGGCTGTCATTGTAAATAAGGATTTCTTCTGAACTGAATTGCCTAGTTTAAAAGATATTGCCATGTTCTCTGACTGAAACTTCTGCTCCACTATTTCAGAGTTTTTATCCATAACTTTTATCATATTTAAATTGACTGTAACTGGTAGTCAAGGTGTCGAATATCTCATAAAACATCTCCAATCAATTGGAGAAAATGACATCACTGACAAAGATTTTCGGTAAGAAAGCAGACTGCTTTGCAATGCAAGTTTGAGTGTGGAATGACACAGTAATAATGTATCAACAATGACTGTCATTTATTCCTTTGTCGGTCACTAAGTATGTTTGCCTACTTTTATGATAATTTATCAGTGGCTTTAAAAGTAGTCCAGAACCTTTCTCACCTATTATGGTAATAAAATAATAGAATGTAATAGAATAATAAAATAATAGAATGTAATAGAATAATAGAATAATAGAATGTAATAGAATAATAGAATGTAATAGAATAATAGAATAATAGAATGTAATAGAATAATAGAATAATAGAATGTAATAGAATAATAGAATGTAATAGAATAATAGAATGTAATAGAATAATAAAATAATAGAATGTAATAGAATAATAGAATAATAGAATGTAATAGAATAATAGAATGTAATAGAATAATAGAATGTAATAGAATAATAGAATGTAATAGAATAATAGAATAATAGAATGCAATAGAATAATAGAAAGTAATGTCATAATATAATAATAGAATGTGATAGAATCATAGAATGTAATGTCATAATATAATAATAGAATGTAATGTCATAATATAATAATAGAATGTAATGTCATAATATAATAATAGAATGTAATAGAATCATAGAATGTAATGTCATAATATAATAATAGAATGTAATAGAATCATAGAATGTAATGTCATAATATAATAATAGAATGTGATAGAATCATAGAATGTAATGTCATAATATAATAACAGAATGTAATAGAATGATAGAATGGAATGGAATAATATAATTATAGAATGCCATGTAATAAAAGACTATTAGAATGTAATGTCATAATATAATAATAGAATGTAATGTCATAATATAATAACAGGATGTAATAGAATCATAGAATGTAATGTCATAATATAATAACAGAATGTAATAGAATGATAGAATGGAATGGAATAATATAATTATAGAATGCCATGTAATAAAAGACTATTAGAATGTAATGTCATAATATAATAATAGAATGTAATGTCATAATATAATAACAGAATGTAATAGAATCATAGAATGTAATGTCATAATATAATAACAGAATGTAATAGAATGATAGAATGGAATGGAATAATATAATTATAGAATGCCATGTAATAAAAGACTATTAGAATGTAATAGACTATTAGAATGTAATAGACTATTAGAATGTAATAGACTATTAGAATGTAATAGAATAATATGTCATAGAATAATAGAATGTAACAGCATAATGTAATAATAGAATGTAATAGAATCATAGAATGTAATGTAACAATATAATTATACAATGTAATGTAATAATATACTATTAGAATGTAATAGAATAATATGTCATAGAATAATACAATGTAATAGCATAATATTATAATATATGTTAGTGTCAATGTTTTAGATTCACAATCTCTCTGTTGTTGCCCAGGGAACAGAGGGAAATGATGTACAGTAACTAACTACCTCTGGTGCAATACAGATGTTGTGAATGGACCCTGACATATACATTAACAAGGTCTGACATGCAATATGTTTGATGTCGCAGACATGAGTATGATCACTGTTAATAGGACAGTGGGCGTTGGGTTGATTATTCAGTTTGACACAGCGAGTTGTTGCAGTTAGGCAATGATTCTCCCAATACTGATACTAGGCTATACAAACTGCTTTGAAGTTGAATGATATTTCATTTCAGTTGGGATATCATGCTGAAGAGCTATGTGGTAAGAGCATTACCACATCACACACACACGGGGGGGGGGGGGGGGGCTCCCGAGTGGCGCAGCGTTCTAAGGCACTGCATCTCAGTGCTAAAGGCGTCATTACAGACCCCGGTTTAGTTCCAGGCTGTATCTCAACTGCGACGTTAGGCTTTGGCTGGTGTTGGCCATCATTGTAAATAAGAATTTGTTCTTAACTGACTTGCCTAGTTAAATAAAGGTTAAGTACAATTTTGAAAGTATTTTGTTAAAAAAAAAAAATGAATCTCCCATCCTGTTGTATGGAATTGCACCAGCAGAGGGCATAATTGTATCAGTCAATCCATAGCCATACATAGAGAATATTACACTGAACAAAAAAGTGTTGGTCCCATGTTTCAAGAGCTGAAATAACATTTCCCCAAAATGTTCCATATGCACAAAAATCTTATTTATCTCAAATGCTGTGCAAAAACGTGTTTACATCCCTATTAGTGAGCAATTCTCCTTTGCTAAAATAATCCATCCACCTGACAAGGTGTGGCATATCAAAAAGCTGATTATCAGTGTGATCATTACAAAGGTGCACCTTGTGCTGGGGACAATAAAATGCCACTAAAATAGTTTTTCCACGCAACATAATGCCACAGATGTCTCAAGTTTTGAGGGAGTGTTCAATTGGCATGCTGACTGCAGGAATGTCCATCAGAGATGCTGCCCAATAATTTTATGTTAATTTCTTAAACCAACGTTGTTTCAGAGAATTTGGCAGTACGTCCAACCATAACCGCAGACCACGTTTAAGGTACCGTGTGGGTGAGCGGTTTGCTGATGTCAACATTGTGAACAGAGTTCCCAATGGTGCCGGTGGGGTTATGGTATGGGCAGGTATAAGGCAATGGACAACGAAAAAAAATGCGATTGGAATACACAGAAATACTCTGACGAGATCCTGATGCCCATTGTGAGGTATCTGTGACCAACATATACATACATATGTGTATTCCCAGTCATGTGAAATCCATAGATTCGGACCTACTGGATTCATTTCCATTGACTGCTTTCCTCATATGAGGAAATCTCAGAAATTGTTGCATGTTGCGTTTCTGTTTAGTGTATGAAGGATGTTTGTTGTTCCCAGTGAACACCTAGAGAAGATCATGGTGCTGAAGTTCTGCAGTGTGGAGGAGGATGAACTCAGGGACTAGTGCTTCCAGACCTTTGACGCTTTTCACAGCAGGTAAAACTCTCTAGTGAAAGTCTCTCTGTCTCTCTCTCTCGCTCTCTTGTGTGTCTGTCTCTCTCGATATCTCTTTCGATCACTCTCTGTCTTAAGATTTCAACCATTACTTGTTGCCCAGAGGCCCGCACTCATGTGAGATTTGGTTCTGGGTTGCTGAGATTAGACATAATTGAACTACAGAACCGTAACTACAGAGCCATAACTACAGACCTATAACTACAGTCATAACTACAGTCACAACTACAGACCTATAACTACAGAGCCATAACTACAGTCATAACTAGTCACAACTACAGACCTATAACTACAGTCATAACTACAGACCTATAACTACAGACCTATAACTACAGACCTATAACTACAGAGCCATAACTACAGACCTATAACTACAGTCATAACTACAGAGCCATAACTACAGACCTATAACTACAGTCATAACTACAGAGCCATAACTACAGACCTATACAGTCACAACTACAGACCTATAACTACAGTCATAACTACAGAGCCATAACTACAGACCTATACAGTCACAACTACAGACCTATAACTACAGTCATAACTACAGAGCCATAACTACAGACCTATAACTACAGTCATAACTACAGTCACAACTACAGACCTATAACTACAGTCATAACTACAGTCATAACTACAGACCTATAACTACAGAGCCATAACTACAGACCTATAACTACAGTCATAACTACAGTCACAACTACAGACCTATAACTACAGTCACAACTACAGACCTATAACTACAGAGCCATAACTACAGACCTATAACTACAGTCATAACTACAGAGCCATAACTACAGACCTATAACTACAGTCATAACTACAGACCTATATTTTATACCTTACCTGTTCTTTTTTTCATAATAGATGCCCTAAGGAGATGTCCCCTCAGTGATCAAGCTGTGTCTGAGGTACATCACCTATGACCTCCACTAGAACTACGATGTGGATGAGAACGGGGATGAGCATGGATTCACAGGCCAGAGAGTTTAAGGAACCAAGGTGTTGTTGTGAATGTCTTTATTTCCAAAGATATACAGTAGCAAAGCCACATTTTTTCTCAAGTGATTGCAGCAACAACTTTATAAAACAGTGATATACACTGTTTATTTGTTTATTTAATTGTTCACGTACACTGTTAAAATGTGCAATGTTTAAAAATATGAAACCAAGCTGCCATCATTTTGTAGGAGTTCGAATGTGCTTTCCAAAGATTTTTGCTTTTCACACGCTGCCCTGCCCCCTGTAGTCAGGTGACGAGTACAGTGACGATATGAGCTGGAAGGAGCGGAGAGACCTGCTCGTGGAGCTATGGTACAGTGGCTCCAGCCCTGCTGCCTCGGTTTAAAGGGAGGGAGGAGAACGTCAAGACGGATATATTCGTCGCCTCTGTCGCTTTCTTTAAACAGACCAGGCCCTCTGAGGGACTCATCGCAGCAGAACCCGGAGGCAAAGAAGACCCAGCTATCACTCTGCTTAAGAAGACCCAGCTATCACTCTGCTTAAGAAGAACCAGCTATCACTCTGCTTAAGAAGAACCAGCTATCACTCTGTTTAAGAAGAACCAGCTATCACTCTGTTTAAGAAGAACCAGCTATCACTCTGCTTAAGAAGAACCAGCTATCACTCTGCTTAAGAAGAACCAGCTATCACTCTGCTTAAGAAGAACCAGCTATCACTCTGTTTAAGAAGAACCAGCTATCACTCTGTTTAAGAAGAACCAGCTACCACTCTGCTTAAGAAGAACCAGCTACCACTCTGCTTAAGAAACAGCTATCACTCTGCTTAAGAAGACCCAACTATCACTCTGCTTAAGAAGAAACAGCTATCACTCTGTTTAAGAAGAACCAGCTATCACTCTGCTTAAGAAGAACCAGCTATCACTCTGCTTAAGAAGAACCAGCTATCACTCTGCTTAAGAAGAACCAGCTATCACTCTGTTTAAGAAGAACCAGCTATCACTCTGTTTAAGAAGAACCAGCTATCACTCTGTTTAAGAAGAACCAGCTACCACTCTGCTTAAGAAACAGCTATCACTCTGCTTAAGAAGACCCAACTATCACTCTGCTTAAGAAGAAACAGCTATCACTCTGTTTAAGAAGACCCAGCTATCACTCTGCTTAAGAAGAAACAGCTATCACTCTGCTTAAGAAGAACCAGCTACCACTCTGCTTAAGAAACAGCTATCACTCTGCGTAAGAAGACCCAGCTATCACTCTGCTTAAGAAGAAACAGCTATCACTCTGCTTAAGAAGAACCAGCTATCACTCTGCTTAAGAAACAGCTATCACTCTGCGTAAGAAGACCCAGCTATCACTCTGCTTAAGAAGGTAGCTTGTTGTTTTTGCTGCTGTTAAACCATTTTTTATCCAGGCTAGTCTCATTGAGATAAAAATGCATTTTAAAGTGAGTCCTAATCAAAGACAACAGCCGGGCTTGTCCTTGTAAGTTTTATCTGAACTTTCCCTCAGTGGTGGGATTTTCAAAAGATTTGTTTGTTTTTTCCCCAGGTCCCCACAGTAGTGAAGGCTCTCCACAAGCAGCTGAAAGAGAAGAGCATGGAGTCTAGACAGGGCTGGCCAACGTACTGCATACAACATACCAGTCTCACATCAGGTAACTTCACTTAGATATTAATTTACTGCATTCTGGCAGGTAGCCTAGTGGTTAGAGTGTTGGGCCAGGAACCAAAAGGTTGCTAGATTGAATGACAAGGTAAAAATCTGTCTTTCTGCCCCTGAACAAGGTAGTTAACCCACTGTTCCTAGGCTGTCATTGTAAATAAGAATTTGTTCTTAACTGACTTGCCAACTTAAAGGTAAAATTGTTTATTTCTTGGGCCAGCGGTTTTTCCTAGACAAACTCTGGGCCTACTGTAGTGATAGGCTACAACAATTGTTAATTTCTTCTCTGTACTTAAATCAGGACTACTTCCTGTCCCTAGATAGTTACCCACAGTAACTTAAAAAGAAAATAGTGTTGCAATGTCTATTGGTACAATGCCAAGAAGTCAACTTGACATTCATATTAACCTCTCGCTTTATCATTTACTCAGAGAAGTCTACCTCGTCCAACATGAAGATCAATGCCCTCTATGTCCTAATGTGCATCCACCCTCCTTACGTCTTCCAGCCTCACATGAAGGTAATTCTGCCCACGGTGATGCAGCGTGTGGAGGACCCCTTCTATAAGATCACCTCAGAGACCCTACTGGTCACTCAGCAGATGGTTAAGATCAGACACCCATTAGGTGTTAAGAAGCCCAGAGGTTAGAGAGGTGGACCAGGAAAAGAAAGGTTGTGGTTCACCTCAGGTGAGGAGAAAGTGGAGACTGAATTGGCAACTGGATAGCTGCTGGTGTCAGATCATTACTGACCCTACCATGGTGCCCTTGAGCAAGGCACTTAACCCCCAGAACAGCTCTCCATCCATGGATGCTGCGCTGTATCCGACCCTCTCAAAGTGTTTGTCCCGATTTCTGTTATAGCCAAATGGACAATAAAGTATCAATTATCTTCTATTCTAGACAAACTACCTGCTTCTTCATTTGACGTCAAGCCCTACGTGAAGGACTTGTTCGCTGGCACCCTGAAGAGGCTGCAGTCAAAGACCATGAAGTGAAGAAGAGGGCAATTTCTTGTATGGGTCATGTGTCACCTAGGATACCTAGATTTTCCTGGAGGCTGAAGAACAAGATCACCAGGTAGGCAGGGTAGAGGCGGACCCTCAGTATCCAAGGTAACATCTTCTGCTGATGTACCTTGACCCCTGAACTGCTCCATCCCTTCAACACTGTGCCGCTTCCCTGGATGGAGAGCTATTTTGGGGGGTTAAGTGCCTTGCTCAAGGGCACCAAGGTAGTATCTTCTCTACTCTTCCCAGGTTGACAGCGGTGAAGACCCTGACTCTCATCGCTGCAATGCCCCTTAGGATTGACTTCCGACCTTTAATCACGAGGGCATCCCCATCCTGGGCTCCTTCCTCGAAGAACCAACGAGCCTTCAAGCTAACCGGTCTCAACATGACCATGACGAGCAACAGCCTGAAGCCACCCATGATCGAGGCCGTGCTCAACGAGCTACCTTGCTTTGATCGAGGAGAGCAATAAGCACATATCCCAGGTGGCAGTGATACTCCTCACCTGTATGGCTAAGGTGTGTCCCTCCTCCCTGTCCCAAGATCGGGAACACTGTCCTACCTGGTGTGTTTCATCTGGTTCATTCCCCAGTTGCTCCAATGAGGGTTTCGCTCTGTCATCCTAGAGTTCTTCCAAGCACTGGTGGTCACTAAGGCTGGGAACAACGACCTCCTGAAAGCTCTCACAGGCCCCTTTCACAGATCGGGGAAGGCTACAGACCCTTACACCCTGGACTTTTCCTGGTTAAATAAAACAGACAGTCCTACTACTCTGTAACCAGGTAGTTGTAGTTTTGGATAGATGCCTTTGCATGGCTGTCATAGGCCATACTCACTGCCTCAGAAATGATTCCTATTCTGCCTTGAAAGTTGATAGTTGGAAACATGCCTTTGACATATATATATGTATGATATTCAAAGGACTTTGAAAAATATATTTAGTGCCACTTGTTACCTTGAAAATCACTGTTGAGTTGAAAACGTGCCTTCTTGACATTCAGGTAATACTTTGTTAAAAATGACTTTTCAAAGCCGGTGGTATTCGCCGCCATTTTGTAGAGCTGTGATGTCGATACAGTATTCCCAACAAATACATTGCAAATAAACAAATGTTCAGTTAATTTGTTAACTGTGCACCATCTAGTGTGTGAAACTTAAGACTTTCATCAATACCCTAAAGCATTGATGAACGGGCAAACAAGATGGTAAATACTATTTACACGTATAGATCATTTATTGAACGAACAATAAACAGATAACAGGTGGGTCAGGGTCACTCGTGTTCCTCGCTGCGTAGCCTGGCGTTGGGGTTGGTGATCTTAATAGCAAGCTGAGCTGCCCTCTCCACGATCAACTTCCTGTTCTTTGACGACACATTGTGGGCTATCTCTGCAGCATGGGTCCTGTGGAGAACAAGGGAAAGGTTATAGTAACAGACATAAGAGGGGAAACAAGGAAACGACTGTCATCAGGGTTAGGGTCAATTACGTTTTAATTCAGGAAGTATACAAAAATTATAATGGTTCAAATGCTTTTTAACAAAGATACTGTATATAAATGATAAGATGGTCTCGTCTCCTCCCTAACCATGGGAGTCGTTGTCCCGAAGGCGGGAAGGCAAGGCGGTCTGCTTATCATGGACAGATTGAGTCAGATGACCCAGCAGAGGGGCAGAGGCGGAGTCAGATGACCCAGAGGAGGAGTCAGACGCTACTCTATCTCCAGGGGAATAGATACCCACGCAGGACACCACTTTACACCCATAGCCTGGTCAAGCAGACAGACCCACATAGCCTGGTCAAGCAGACAGACCCACATAGCCTGGTCAAGCAGACAGACCCACATAGCCTGGTCAAGCAGAGATTGCTACGTTCACATTTTGATTCAGGATATGAGCTATTGAGAGATCAGGCTGGTTCTACCAGGCTAGGACACAAACAAGGATCTATTGAGAGATCAGGCTGGTTCTACCAGGCTAGGACACAAACAAGGATCTATTGAGAGATCAGGCTGGTTCTACCAGGCTAGGACACACAAACAAGGATCTATTGAGAGATCAGGCTGGTTCTACCAGGCTAGGACACACAAACAAGGATCTATAGAGAGATCAGGCTGGTTCTACCAGGCTAGGACACAAACAAGGATCTATAGAGATCAGGCTGGTTCTACCAGGCTAGGACACACAAACAAGGATCTATAGAGATCAGGCTGGTTCCACCAGGCTAGGACACGCAAACAAGGATCTATAGAGATCAGGCTGGTTCCACCAGGCTAGGACACACAAACAAGGATCTATAGAGATCAGGCTGGTTCCACCAGGCTAGGACACACAAACAAGGATCTATAGAGATCAGGCTGGTTCCACCAGGCTAGGACACACAAACAAGGATCTATAGAGATCAGGCTGGTTCTACCAGGCTAGGACACACAAACAAGGATCTATAGAGATCAGGCTGGTTCCACCAGGCTAGGACACACAAACAAGGATCTATAGAGAGATCAGGCTGGTTCCACCAGGCTAGGACACACAAACAAGGATCTATAGAGAGATCAGGCTGGTTCCACCAGGCTAGGACACACAAACAAGGATCTATAGAGATCAGGCTGGTTCCACCAGGCTAGGACACACAAACAAGGATCTATAGAGAGATCAGGCTGGTTCCACCAGGCTAGGACACACAAACAAGGATCTATAGAGATCAGGCTGGTTCCACCAGGCTAGGACACACAAACAAGGATCTATAGAGATCAGGCTGGTTCTACCAGGCTAGGACACACAAACAAGGATCTATAGAGATCAGGCTGGTTCTACCAGGCTAGGACACACAAACAAGGATCTATAGAGATCAGGCTGGTTCTACCAGGCTAGGACACACAAACAAGGATCTATAGAGATCAGGCTGGTTCTACCAGGCTAGGACACAAACAAGGATCCAGATTAAAGTCCGGAGCGTCGCATGACATGAACATTGTTTTTTTGAGACACAGCCTATGAACTCGTTGTGTCCTACAAACTAACATTTTGTTTATTATAAAAGCTAAAATGTTAAAACGAATACCAGTCATTGAAATTACAAAGTCATGTGGAACAAAAGGTATCGACATTGTGTAAAAGCACTAGTTTTCCTCTGAGATGCGTTACATTGAAATAAAAATGGTACACTGTCTCTAAAAATAAATCAGGTCTGTGATGATGACATGCAAAAGAGATGTCATTCATTCATTGGTCTCCTGAAGAAGCTATCCCTTTTCTGTGACCCCAAATGTTTGGCTATACTGGTACAGTTACCAGGTTGTTAGCTAGCTAGCCAATGAGGTACGATGACTGAACAAAGTGTAAACAAAGGGTTAACACTGCGAGTCATTTTAGAACCATGTTGCATATGGATTATGAATGCAAAATGCGCTCCCAGCGATTCGCTACAGGAAGATAAAAATGTTGCACCGGTAATATAGGTCAGTAATACGGGTCTGATCTTTTGGGCTAGAAGCAAGCAAGCTCTTTTTGCTGTAGTAATGGTGCTACCATGATGCTAACAAATCTGCACTCGCTTTTTTTCCCTCTAGGGAACTCTGAAACACTGCTACAGCGAAGCTTGACCATTACAATTATTATCTGGGAGAATTCTCTCCTTGGCACACAATGCACAAACAAACAAACTAAGATAACATTTTAGTAAAATCTGTTGTCGCACTTTTAGAGCCCTGCCATATGAAATATTGCACGTGAATGAACACATACAATCCAAACGAAACACTGTAAATGGACGGGAAAAAACAGGGAAAGTCCAAAAAAAAGATGTAATTCACATGAAATATTGACTCAAGTCAACCAAAACAAACATAACATTGCACCATATGCTGCATCATGAGCCTGACATCTGGGCTGTGTTCAATAGGAAAACGTTGTGAAACATTACCAATAAGTCACGACTAAAGCCAACATGACTCCTCATTCTACATGTAGGAGACACGTTTGTTCCGTACATAGCAGGCATCTAATTGAACATTCCTCAAGTTTACGCCATCTGAACGCAGCACCAGGCCAGATACAGCCAGCAGTGGCCTGTCCTACGTTACAGAGCGTTCAGATAGTATGTTCTACTCTTGGGTATTTCTGTCTCATGCAGAATAGGGAATCATATCATGTCAGGTCTATTCATTACATTTCTATCTGCAAAACAACATTTCACCTGTTGGATTCTATCTTGAAATATACTTATTTATGTTACCATACTGATTACTTTAGATGCATAAGGAATGTATATATTAGGGGTCAAGGAAGGGTCAAGAGGAACTTGGTGTGTGGGAAGTGTTATGGAAAATGAATGATTGAGAGAAAAAAAAGTACAGAAAGTTAATATTCTGTTCAAATATATTATTGTAGAATGTGAATGCCTCTCTCCTTAGGAACAAAGGGCAAGAGTTTCAGTTATTGGTGAGGCAGGCCAGTGGCTGCAGAACCAGGACCATGAGGGATGTGGAACTCAACTCCAGACAAGGTCAAAAGATGGATAAGATATTGCTTGGAAGGGGGGGGGGGGGGGGGGGGGCACGTCGAAGAACATCTCACACATACATCCTCGCTTCCAGGCCCATGAGGTTCCTAGAGACAGACAGGGCCGTGACAATACCAGCAAGAAGAACCTACTGTGTTTCTGTCTAACACCAGAGAAGGATTGGTTATCTTAGACATGCAAGGAGGTGACTCCTCCTGGTCAGAAGGCATAAAGACGTGCTTGTGTGATGTCATGTATGTTGTCTTTGCAACTGTATGACCCAGTGGGGTGGAGGAAAAAAAAAGACTAGGGATAAAAAAAGCTCAAACCAAGTTATGAGTTTTTACTCTGTTTGTTCAGAACCTAAAATGTCACTAAAATAGACACCTGTGGTTGGGATCTTACTTGTTGCTCATCATGAGGACCTCCAGCTCCTTGATGTTGTGCACCAGGAACTTCCTGAAGCCGGAGGGCAGCATGTGTTTGGTCTTCTTGTTGCTGCCGTAGCCGATGTTGGGCATCAGCATCTGGCCCTTGAAGCGCCGCCGCACCCTGTTGTCGATTCCTCTGGGTTTACGCCAGTTTTGCTACAAAAGGAGAAGATAGATACGGATTAAGGCCGTATGCTTTAAATAAAGGAACCAGCTATTACATTTAACTAAGGCTGCGTTCACACAGACAGCACCATTCTTGGCAAAAAAAAAGATGCTCCCGATTGGTCAAAAGATGGAAACTGAAGGGAGTCGTCATCAGATTATGTTTTGTTATTTTTTTTACCTTTATTTAATTAGACAAGTCCGTTAAGAACAAATTCTTATTTTCAATGACGGCCTAGGAACAGTGGGTTAACTGCCTGAAGAACCTACCTTGTCAGCTCGGGGGTTTGAACTTGCAACCTTCCGGTTACTAGTCCAACGCTCTAACCACTAGGCTACCCTGCCGCCCCGTGATGAAGGGAGTACCTGAACTTGTCCAAGAAGGAACACTACTTTTCCGTGCATCCTAATAAAATGTGAATCTGGTTCAGCACATCTAATGTAACAAAAGGGTTGAAATACCGTTGCTCTAACTCAGGTAATTGTGATCTGAAGCGTACCTTGACTTTCACATAGCGGTCTGACTGATGTCTGATGAACTTCTTCACCCTCTTCTTGACAATCTTAGGCCTTTTCAGAGGCCTGAGAGCTGCCATGTTGCCTGGAGGTACAGAAAACAGGAGTCTGTTAGCAGTAGTCTGGAGAAACAAGCAGTCTCCTCATCTTTCCAATTGGATTTACAGCCCTTTATTAGCTAGCTTCACCCACCTTGTTCAGGGCTCTATACTGACATTTTAGATTTAATTTCGGAGTGCAATTAAAAATATTCTAAGTATTAATGATAAGAATGTCCAGCAATTACAAAATACAGGGTTAAGGAGCTCATCTCCTGAATAACCTATTTTCTTTCTGTGCTACTAAATGGTGTATGGGTGATTTTTCTTCCTAGGGGCACTGGTGCTCACAAATACAATTCTAGGTAGCACAGCAAAAATATTTAGGAGCATATGCGACCAAAATGATAGCACTGTAGAGCCCGGGGGTTGTTAGCTACCTAACTGGTTTGAGACCAGTTACCACTCACACATTCTACTTTTTTATTTTAATTAAACTTTTTTTTATTTCACCTTTATTTAGCCAGTTAGGCTAGTTGAGAACACCTTTATTTAACCAGGTAGGCCAGTTGAGAACACCTTTATTTAACCAGGTAGGCCAGTTGAGAACACCTTTATTTAACCAGGTAGGCCAGTTGAGAACACCTTTATTTAACCAGGTAGGCCAGTTGAGAACACCTTTATTTAGCCAGGTAGGCCAGTTGAGAACACCTTTATTTAACCAGGTAGGCCAGTTGAGAACACCTTTATTTAACCAGGTAGGCCAGTTGAGAACACCTTTATTTAGCCAGTTAGGCTAGTTGAGAACACCTTTATTTAACCAGGTAGGCTAGTTGAGAACACCTTTATTTAACCAGTTAGGCCAATTGAGAACACCTTTATTTAGCCAGGTAGGCCAGTTGAGAACAAGTTCTCATTTACAACTGCAACCTGGCCAAGATAAAGCAAAGCAGTGTGACAGAATCAACACAGAGTTACACATAAACAAACATACAGACAATAACACAATAGAAAAATCTGTATACAGTGTGTGCAAATGAAGTAAGGAGGTAAGGCAATAAATAGGCCATAGTGGCGAAGTAATTACAATTTACACTGGAGTGATATAAATTCAGATGAGGATGTGCAAGTAGAGATACTGGTGTGCAAAAGAGCAGAAAAACAAATATGGGGATGAGGTAGGTAATAAGAATTTGTTCTTAACTGACTTAACAGTTAAAAACAAATTCTTATTTACAATGATGGCCCACCCCGGCAAATCCCAGATGACGCTGGGCCAATTGTGCCCCGCCCTATGGGACTCCCAATCACGGCCGGTTGTGATTCAGCCTTGAAATTGAACCTGGGTCTGCAGTGCCTTAGACCGCTGCGCTACTCGGGAGCCCCAACCACTTGTCGTGTGTGTTGGTTTAGCTACTGGTTATATGAAACGACTGAATGATTGGCATCTTGATAACCAACTACACTTTTATACCTCAATGGAGTTTACTGTGGGCATCTAAAGTGGGTGGACTAGAGCTCCGACATATAAAAATGAAGTTTATAAAAAAAAAATGTCCTGTTGCTATTCTCTGGGTGCTGAAATCTGTAGTTAAAAAAAAATAATAATAATAATTGAGAGACATCGGATCTATTGTCCACTCACACTAGTCAGTGCACAACTCCGTTGATGTGAAGTACACAGCGGATTTGAGCTTAGTGGGCTATTCTCTTGGACGCAAAGTCATCCAGCTAAATAATATGTACTGAACAAAAATATAAAATGCAACATACATGTCCCCAGCACAAGGCAGACCTGTGTATTGATCACGCTGTTTAAGCCGCATCTTGATATGCCACACCTGTCAATTGGATGGATTATCTTGGCAAAGGAGAAATGCTCACTAACACGGATGTAAACAACTGTGTACACAAATTGAGCAAAATACGCTTTTTGTAGGTATCTTTTATTTCAGCTCATTAAACATGGGACCAACATTTTACATATTGCGTTTATATTCGTTTAGTGTCGCTAGCTTGCTAGCCTAGCCAACACACTGCATTGAGATGATTTTACAAGTGTGAAGAATACGACAGTAGCTTCGTTTGCTACGCTAACTAACTTAGCAGCTCTATTTCCCCACAGCTTGCTTGCTTGATGTGCCTGCATCATTTTTTTGAAGATGTGTTCATTTGATGTTTAACGTTTGGTACTGTACGACTTGTCAATGTGTCAGAAGTAATGTATTGGACGCTACTGTGATACAATGTATCAACGTGATGTGTAGCCACGTCACTCCACTACTAGATATCTTGTCCCGAAAACTGTGAACCGACCCGTTCTCCAGCTTTTCCCTATCGTTAGATCAGTGGGCATACATGAGCATTATATTCTGTGTCCAGAACTGGACGGATCTCCTCAGCTGTTAGCGAGCAGATTTGAATAACACTAGGTTAGCCAACCATCTTTTGATTCGACATTTCAGTGCCCGTTTTTCTTGAAACAAAAGTGACACATATCTACAAAGTTCAGCAACAATAACAAAATGTGTATAACGTTTGATTGAATATGTAATGAATGCCGTTGTTTTTTTATGAATTAGAGTCATTCATTTATAAAGATGGTGACAGATGTACATTCTTACTTACCGTTTGGGCTGAATGCTGCCTACAGGTAGCTGAGGCCAGGGAGAAGGGGAGGAGATTGGAACGGAATTCTGGGTAATAAAGAGAAAGAATGACATAGAATCAGAGCGATAGACTAGAAAAGAACAACTCCAGGAGAACATATAAAACGTAGAAAATAATCAGACAAAAAATCAGGCTTACAAAAGTTTATTTTAATCACTCAAAATTTGACTGGTTACAATAGCATGGCTGACTTTGGAAGCCGATAAGTACTAGGAGTCCGGGATTTGTGTTGCCACCGTTCTGTGTTGTCATGCTACGTTGATGTCTTTAGGTCTCTCTATATGTTGTGGTGTCTCTCTTGTCGTAATGTGTTTTGTACTATTTAAAATAAAATAAAAGTGTATCCCAGCCCCCGTCCCCACAGGAGGCCTTTTGCCTTTTGGTAGGCCGTCGTTGTAAATAAGAATGTGTTCTTAACTGACTTGCCTAGTTAAATAAAGGTTCATTTAAATTGTTTTTTTTTTAATCGCTTTTCAAAAGTAAAAGTTCAGAAATCGCTGGAGGACGTCTTGCATTTGGAGGACATTGCATTTTCCATTTTAACGCATATGAAGACGATACAAAATAAAAGAGAAAATTGCTTTACGTTGAGGTTTAATTGAATGAAATCAAGTCATATTTCTGTGTTGCAGCACAATCAAAATGCATGTATCCTTTTCATAAAGACAACAGCATGTATCTCATTCATAAAGAGAATATCACTTTGAGGTTTACTTCTATGAAATCAAAAAGTCGTATTTGTGATAGTGTTGGAGCACAATCCTTTTTTTACAACAAATGTATTCACACATTAACTATAGCAATTGGTTTCTGCACTTTTCCCGACTGCTCAGTGTTTCACCAAGACAACTCTTGGTGAGTGTTTATATGACACAGAGGTTTGTCAACCTGACCGAGTCCTTTTAGTAGGAAATTCAGTGATTAGCTTTGGCGATTAACTACTATCAAATGTATTCAGTAGAAGAATATCAAACATTCCGATCTGTGTTGACATAGGCTTAATTACACAACCTCTAGGGCAGGGCTCTCCATCCCTGTTACTGGAGAACTACCCTCCTGTTGGTTTTCACTCCAACCCTGTAACTGGAGAGCTACCGTCCTGTAGGTTTTCACTCCAACCCTGTTACTGGAGAGCCACCCTCCTGTAGGTTTTCACTCCAACCCTGTTACTGGAGAGCTACCCTCCTGTAGGTTTTCACTCCAACCCTGTTCCTGGAGAGCCACCCTCCTGTAGGTTTTCACTCCAACCCTGTTACTGGAGAGCTACCCTCCTGTAGGTTTTCACTCCAACCCTGTTCCTGGAGAGCTACCCTCCTGTAGGTTTTCACTCCAACCCTGTTACTGGAGAGCTACCCTCCTGTAGGTTTTCACTCCAACCCTGTTACAGGAGAGCTACCCTCCTGTAGGTTTTCACTCCAACCCTGTTACTGGAGAGCCACCCTCCTGTAGGTTTTCACTCCAACCCTGTTACTGGAGAGCTACTCTCCTGTAGGTTTTCACTCCAACCCTGTTACTGGAGAGCTACCCTCCTGTAGGTTTTCACTCCAACCCTGTTACAGGAGAGCTACCCTCCTGTAGGTTTTCACTCCAACCCTGTTACTGGAGAGCCACCCTCCTGTAGGTTTTCACTCCAACCCTGTTACTGGAGAGCCACCCTCCTGTAGGTTTTCACTCCAACCCTGTTACTGGAGAGCTACTCTCCTGTAGGTTTTCACTCCAACCCTGTTACTGGAGAGCTACCCTCCTGTAGGTTTTCACTCCAACCCTGTTACTGGAGAGCTACCCTCCTGTTGGTTTTCACTCCAACCCTGTAACTGGAGAGCTACCGTCCTGTAGGTTTTCACTCCAACCCTGTTACTGGAGAGCCACCCTCCTGTAGGTTTTCACTCCAACCCTGTTACTGGAGAGCTACCCTCCTGTAGGTTTTCACTCCAACCCTGTTCCTGGAGAGCTACCCTCCTGTAGGTTTTCACTCCAACCCTGTTACTGGAGAGCTACCCTCCTGTAGGTTTTCACTCCAACCCTGTTCCTGGAGAGCTACCCTCCTGTAGGTTTTCACTCCAACCCTGTTACTGGAGAGCTACCCTCCTGTAGGTTTTCACTCCAACCCTGTTACAGGAGAGCTACCCTCCTGTAGGTTTTCACTCCAACCCTGTTACTGGAGAGCCACCCTCCTGTAGGTTTTCACTCCAACCCTGTTACTGGAGAGCTACTCTCCTGTAGGTTTTCACTCCAACCCTGTTACTGGAGAGCTACCCTCCTGTAGGTTTTCACTCCAACCCTGTTACTGGAGAGCTACCCTCCTGTAGGTTTTCGCTCCAACCCTGTTACTGGAGAACTACCTTCCTGTAGGTTTTCACTCCAACCCTGTTACTGGAGAGCCACCCTCCTGTAGGTTTTCGCTCCAACCCTGTTACTGGAGAGCTACCCTCCTGTAGGTTTTCGCTCCAACCCTGTTACTGGAGAGCTACCCTCCTGTAGGTTTTCACTCCAACCCTGTTACTGGAGAGCTACCCTCTTGTATGTTTTCACTCCAACCCTGTTACTGGAGAGCTACCCTCTTGTAGGTTTTCACTCCAACCCTGTTACTGGAGAGCCACCCTCCTGTAAGTATTCGCTCCAACCCTAGTGGTACCTAACCTGATTTAGCTTAACCTGATTCAGGTAACTATTAGAATCAGGTGCGCTGGATTAGGGTTGGAGTGAAAACATGCTGGACGGTAGCTGTCCGTTAGAACGAATGCTTCAATCTACTTGAAGTCAGTAAAGTTAGTTCCCTTCCGTCTCCGTTTCTCTCACACAGCAAAGACGTTTTAGGGACTGGGGAGAAAATGCAATATGCCTGACAAAAAAACGAAAAACGTTAATATTTTCCATGCAACATTTCCAAATGACATCAGTTTGACCCGTTTTAGGGAAATAAAAAGCTGCTAAAACAACCCATTTTTTCAGTTCGTGTCACGTTCTGACCTTTTGTTATGTCTTTGTTTTAGTATGGTCAGGGCGTGAGTTGGGTGGGTTGTCTATGTTTTTTTTTTCTATGAGTTGGTATTTCTGTGTTTGGCCTGGTACGTTCTCAATCAGAGGCAGCTGTCAATCGTTGTCCCTGATTGAGAACCATTCTTAGGCAGCCTGTTTTCAGCCTTGATTTGTGGGTGATTATTTTCTGTGTGTTCCACACGGAACTGTTTAGGTTTTTGTTATGTCACGGTGTTCTATAGTATTTTCTGTGTTCTATAGTATTTTTCTGTGTTCTATTAAAATGATAATGAACACTTACCACCCTGCACATTGGTCCTCCGATCCTTCCTACTACTCCTCGTCAGAGGAGGAAGAAGACTGTTACAGTTCGGCTTGGATGCATATTTTATGTGGTTGAAATACAATCAGCTTTTGGTGTTTCTTTGAAAATATGGGCCTGACTGACATGAAAAATACATTACCGAGAAATGATCCAGAGACAGAGAGACTGACTATCTTTAATTATAATTGACACAAGTTGTTAAGACAATGGATCCAGAGCTGTATAGGTTAATTTATAATACAAGACATATTCACTGCGATTAGAATAAAATGTTGGTCTTTGTGCAAATTTTACACAAAATCAAAATGAACAATAATATTTACAGTGATATACAGTCGTAAAATAATGCACAGTAACGTAACTTGGGAAATAAATACAAATCAAACGAGTCCAAACAATGGACGTGGTTTGGACTATTGTTTGATTTGTACTTATTTCCTAGGTACGGTTACTGTGCATTCTTTTACATTACTGTATATCACTGTAGATATGAATGTTTATAGATTTTAGAAATAGATTTTCAGCTCCTATTTATTTCTGTGTGCGTGTGTGTGAGTCACTCCCTCTTTTCCACCATCCATATCTGCTTTTCAGTCTCAAGGAAGGTAGACTGTTGGAGCTCCCTCCAATGTCCTGTGCCAGCTACAAGGAAAACACTTTAGCTAGGCAGTAGTTCTCTTCCTGCCACTCCAGGAAAGCCGGTATGTGTGTGAGGGCTGCTTGGGCCTCGTGTCAGCGGCTGGTGGCAGAACCTGTAGACGGCGGGAGGGATTTCTGTTTCGTCTGTTCGCTCCTTCCTCACTACCCTTCTCTGCTTCGACACGCCTACAGCTCCCATTGAAAGAAGACAGCGGCAGCAAAATACGCAAATGGCTTTGTTTCAGTGTCGAGGCTTTATGTTGTGCAAGTGACAGGGGACCTGTTTTGTTGTGGAAGGAGCTGGTGCCGAAGGGGAACAGGACAGCCTGTAGGGAGAACCACTGTTAGAGCTGGTACCAAAGGGGAACGGGACAGCCTGTAGGGAGAACCACTGTTAGAGCTGGTGCCAAAGGGGAACAGGACAGCCTGTAGGGAGAACCACTGTTACAGCTGGTACCAAAGGGTAACGGAACAGGACAGCCTGTAGGGAGAACCACTGTTAGAGCTGGTACCAAAGGGGAACGGAACAGGACAGCCTGTAGGGAGAACCACTATTAGAGCTAGTACCAAAGGGGAACGGAACAGGACAGCCTGTAGGGAGAATCACTGTCATTCCTCTCCTGAGATAGAGGTCCTATTAACTTACATTTGAATAATCATAAAGCTAAACTATGTGAGTGAGCGTAGTGTGTGACTGAGAGGTGGAGAGTTAACTGTGTGACTGAGAGGTGGAGAGTGAACTGTGTGACTGAGAGATGGAGAGTGAACTGTGTGACTGAGAGATGGAGCGTGAACTGTGTGACTGAGAGGTGGAGAGTGAACTGTGTGACTGAGAGGTGGAGAGTGAACTGTGTGACTGAGAGGTGGAGAGTGAACTGTGTGACTGAGAGATGGAGCGTGAACTGTGTGACTGAGAGGTGGAGAGTGAACTGTGTGACTGAGAGGTGGAGAGTGAACTGTGTGACTGAGAGGTGGAGCGTGAACTGTGTGACTGAGAGGTGGAGAGTGAACTGTGTGACTGAGAGGTGGAGAGTTAACTGTGTGACTGAGAGGTGGAGAGTGAACTGTGTGACTGAGAGATGGAGAGTGAACTGTGTGACTGAGAGGTGGAGAGTGAACTGTGTGACTGAGAGATGGTGCGTGAACTGTGTGACTGAGAGATGGAGCGTGAACTATGTGACTGAGAGATGGAGCGTGAACTGTGTGACTGAGAGGTGGAGAGTTAACTGTGTGACTGAGAGGTGGAGAGTGAACTGTGTGACTGAGAGATGGTGCGTGAACTGTGTGACTGAGAGGTGGAGAGTGAACTGTGTGACTGAGAGGTGGAGAGTGAACTGTGTGACTGAGAGATGGTGCGTGAACTGTGTGACAGAGAAGGAGAGTGAACTGTGTGACTGAGAGGTGGAGAGTGAACTGTGTGACTGAGAGGTGGAGAGTGAACTGTGTGACTGAGAGGTGGAGAGTGAACTGTGTGACTGAGAGATGGTGCGTGAACTGTGTGACAGAGAAGGAGAGTGAACTGTGTGACTGAGAGGTGGAGAGTGAACTGTGTGACTGAGAGGTGGAGAGTGAACTGTGTGACTGAGAGGTGGAGAGTGAACTGTGTGACTGAGAGATGGTGCGTGAACTGTGTGACAGAGAAGGAGAGTGAACTGTGTGACTGAGAGGTGGAGAGTGAACTGTGTGACTGAGAGATGGTGCGTGAACTGTGTGACAGAGAAGGAGAGTGAACTGTGTGACTGAGAGGTGGAGAGTGAACTGTGTGACTGAGAGGTGGAGAGTGAACTGTGTGACTGAGAGATGGTGCGTGAACTGTGTGACAGAGAAGGAGAGTGAACTGTGTGACTGAGAGATGGAGAGTGAACTGTGTGACTAAGAGGTGGAGAGTGAACTGTGTGACTGAGAGATGGTGCGTGAACTGTGTGACAGAGAAGGAGAGTGAACTGTGTGACTGAGAGATGGAGAGTGAACTGTGTGACTGAGAGATGGTGCGTGAACTGTGTGACAGAGAAGGAGAGTGAACTGTGTGACTGAGAGATGGAGAGTGAACTGTGTAATCATGTCGCTGTGCTGATTCTTTTTTGTTGCGTTCAGCCACTAAATGCACAGTATGAGCTTTTCCCGACTGCTCAGTGTTTCACCATGACAACCCCTGGTGAGTGTTTATATGACACAGAGGTTTGTCAACCTGACCGAGTCCTTTTAGTAGGAAATTCAGTGATTAGCTTTGGCGATTAACTACTATCAAATGTATTCAGTAGAAGAATATCAAACATTCCGATCTGTGTTGACATAGGCTTAATTACACAACCTCTAGGGCAGGGCTCTCCATCCCTGTTACTGGAGACCTACCCTCCTGTAGGTTTTCACTCCATCCCTGTTACTGGAGAGCTACCCTCCTGTAGGTTTTCACTCCAACCCTGTTCTTGGAGAGCTACCCTCCTGTAGGTTTTCACTCCAACATTGTTACTGGAGAGCTACCCTCCTGTAGGTTTTCGCTCCAACCTTGTTACTGGAGAGCCACCCTCCTGTAGGTTTTCGCTCTAACCCTGTTACTGGAGAGCTACCCTCCTGTAGGTTTTCACTCCAACATTGTTACTGGAGAGCTACCCTCCTGTAGGTTTTCGCTCCAACCCTGTTACTGGAGAGCCACCCTCCTGTAGGTTTTCGCTCTAACCCTGTTACTGGAGAGCTACCCTCCTGTAGGTTTTCACTTCAACCCTGTTACTGGAGAGCTACCCTCCTGTAGGTTTTCACTCCAACCCTGTTACTGGAGAGCCACCCTCCTGTAGGTATTCGCTCCAACCCTAGTGGAACCTAACCTGATTTAGCTTAACCTGATTCAGGTAACTATTAGAATCAGGTGCACTGGATTAGGGTTGGAGTGAAAACTTGCTGGACGGTAGCTGTCCAGGAACAGGGTTGGAGTGAAAACATGCTTGACGGTAGCTTTCCAGGAACAGGGTTGGAGTGAAAACATGCTGGACGGTAGCTGTGCAGGAACAGGGTTGGAGTGAAAACTTGCTGGACGGTAGCTGTCCAGGAACAGGGTTGGAGTGAAAACATGCTGGACGGTAGCTGTCCAGGAACAGGGTTGGAATGAAAACTTGCTGGACGGTAGCTGTCCAGGAACAGGGTTGGAGTGAAAACTTGCTGGACGGTAGCTGTCCAGGAACAGGGTTGGAGTGAAAACTTGCTGGATGGTAGCTGTCCAGGAACAGGGTTGGAGTGAAAACTTGCTGGACGGTAGCTGTCCAGGAACAGGGTTGGAGTGAAAACTTGCTGGACGGTAGCTGTCCAGGAACAGGGTTGGAGTGAAAACATGCTGGACTGTAGCTGTCCAGGAACAGGGTTGGAGTGAAAACATGCTGGACGGTAGCTGTCCAGGAACAGGGTTGGAGTGCAAACATGCTGGACGGTAGCTGTCCAGGAACAGGGTTGGAGTGAAAACATGCTGGACGGTAGCTGTCCAGGAACAGGGTTGGAGTGAAAACATGCTGGACGGTAGCTGTCCAGGAACAGGGTTGGAGTGAAAACATGCTGGACGGTAGCTGTCCAGGAACAGGGTTGGAGTGAAAACATGCTGGACGGTAGCTGTCCAGGAACAGGGTTGGAGTGAAAACATGCTGGACGGTAGCTGTCCAGGAACAGGGTTGGAGTGAAAACATGCTGGACGTAGCTGTCCAGGAACAGGGTTGGAACGAAAACATGCTGGACGGTAGCTGTCCGATGGAACGAATGCTTCAATCTACTTGAAGTCAGTAAAGTTAGTTCCCTTCCGTCTCCGTTTCTCTCACACAGCAAAGACGTTTTAGGGACTGGGGAGAAAATGCAATATGCCTGACAAAAAAACGAAAAACGTTAATATTTTCCATGCAACATTTCCAAATGACATCAGTTTGACCCGTTTTAGGGAAATAAAAAGCTGCTAAAACAACCAATTTTTTTCAGTTCGTGTCACGTTCTGACCTTTTGTTATGTCTTTGTTTTAGTATGGTCAGGGCGTGAGTTGGGTGGGTTGTCTATGTTTGTTTTTCTATGAGTTGGTATTTCTGTGTTTGGCCTGGTACAGTTCTCAATCAGAGGCAGCTGTCAATCGTTGTCCCTGATTGAGAACCATTCTTAGGCAGCCTGTTTTCAGCCTTGATTCGTGGGTGATTATTTTCTGTGTCTGTGTGTTCACACGGAACTGTTTTGGGTTTTGTTATGTCACGGTGTTATTTAGTATTTTTCCGTGTTCTATTAAAATGATCATGAACACTTACCACCCTGCGCATTGGTCCTCCGATCCTTCCTACTACTCATCGTCAGAGGAGGAAGAAGACCGTTACAGTTCGGCTTGGATGCATATTTTATGTGGTTGAAATATTATCAGCTTTTGGTGTTTCTTTGAAAATATGGGCCTGGCTGACATGAAAAATACATTATCAAGAAATGATCCAGAGACAGAGAGACTGACTATCTTTAATTATAATTGACACAAGTTGTTAAGACAATGAATTCAGAGATGTATAGGTTAATTGTAGACTTTAAATTAACAGGCAGTTCGCAGGTAGAGGGTGGCCAGGTGGGATTGGTCCAGACACGCCCAGGTGTCAGGCCAGTGTGTCCTAAATTGCAGTCCAAGAGCCCCAGGCCCATCGGAAGGTCAGAGAAAGTGAAAAGGGGAAGGTTAGTAAGAGCATGGTTAAGACCATAGTACACCACGAGCACTGGGGGTTGAGAATAATTAATAGTGTTTGCTGTGGACACTGGATAATCTGACTAATAAACACACACACACCTGTTTGACCTCACTGTGATACTGTAGGACTACTTATCTTACTTTCCTGTGTTGATTCAGGTAGCATTCAATATCCTGCTTTTGTGTTAACCATGGCAACCGTTTGTGTTAACCATGGCAACCGTTTGTGTTAACCATGGCAACCGTTGTGTTAACCATGGCAGCCGTTTGTGTTAACCATGGCAGCAGTTTGTGGTAACCATGGCAGCAGTTTGTGGTAACCACGGCAGCAGTTTGTGTTAACCACGGCAGCAGTTTGTGGTAACCACGGAAGCAGTTTGTGGTAACCATGGCAGCAGCTTGTGGTAACCATGGCAGCCAGCTTTGTAAATTAATAGATGTGCTGTGTCCTTTCCCTGTTTATGTATTTTTCATGTCACCCAGACCCATCTTTTCATAGAACCACTATTTATTTCAATCACTAGTTGAGTAAAATAGTCTATTGCTTCAGTCCTTGTTTCGTTTTAACATCTTATTACCTGGTAAATAACCAACAACCATCAATGACCCCTTCTGACCCCATCTAAGATGATGTTTCCCTGTTTACTACTCAAATATATTTTATGAATTAAGCCAAAGATTAAATTAACTGCAATGCAATGGTCTCAAATATATTAGCATAAATAGTCCACACACAACAACAGCGGATCTGTAACGCCTGCTTCCAACCCACACCCTCAAACACCTAGATCCCCTGAACACAGCTCACTACCCAGATCCCAATCACCTGAATTCTGATCACCTGTTCACACACCTGTAGGTCATTATCACACACTATTTAGTTCAGTTCTTTGTACCCTGTCCATGTGAGGTATTGTTTGTTTTGTGACACTTCCTTTGGAGCACTGGTGTGCCTTCTCCTGTGTATGATAGTTTTTGCCTGCCTCACTAACGATGCCTTTTTGCCTATTCCCTGCCTGTACTTAAGCTGGATTTCCTGTTATCAACCTATTGCCTGATCTCCTGGACTACGTTACTATTTCTATTTCACCTTTATTTAACCAGGTAGGCTAGTTGAGAACAAGTTCTCATTTACAACTGTGACCTGGTCAAGATAAAGCATAGCAGTTCGACACATACAACAACACAGAGTTACACATGGAATAAACAAACAGAATCAATAACACAGTAGAAAAGTCTATATACAGTGAGTGTAAACGAGGTAGGATAAGAGAGGTAAGGCAATAAATAGGCTATGGTGGCTAATTAATTACAATATAGCAATTAAACACTGGAATGGTAGGATGTCCAGAAGATGAATGTGCAAGTTGAGATACCGGGGTGCAAAGGAGCAAGATAAAAATGGGATGAGGAAGATTGGATGGCCTATTTACAGATGAGCTATGTACAGGTGCAGTGATCTGTGAGCTGCTCTGACAGCTGGTGCTTAAAGCTAGTGAGGAAGGTAAGTGTCCAGCTTCAGAGATTTTTGCAGTTCATTCCAGTCATTGGCAGCAGAAAACTGGAAGGAAAGGCGGCCAAAGGGAGAATTGGCTTTGGGGGTGACCAGTGAGATATACCTGCTGGAGCGCGTGCTACAGGTGGGTGCTGCTATGGTGAGCAGTGAGCTGAGATAAGGCGGGGCTTTACATAGCAGAGACTTGTAGATGACCTGGAGTCAGTGGGTTTGGCGATGAATATGAAGCAAGGGCCAGCCAACGAGATCATACAGGTCACAGTGGTGGGTAGTATATGGGGCTTTGGTGACAAAACGGATGGCACTGTGATAGACTGCAGCCAATTTGTTGAGTAGAGTGTTGGAGGCTATTTTGTAAATGACATCGCCGAAGTCAAGGATTGGTAGGTTGGTCAGTTGTACGAACGCATGTTTGGCAGCATGAGTGAAGCATGCTTTGTTGCGAAATAGGAAGCCGATTCTAGATTTAATTTTGGATTGGAGAATGTGAGTCTGGAAGGAGAGTTTACAGTCTAACCAGACACCTAGGTATTTGTAGTTGTCCACATATTCTAAGTCAGAACCGTCCAGAGTAGTGATGCTGGACAGGCGAGCAGGTGATGGCAGCGATCGGTTGAAGAGCATGCATTTAGTTTTACTTGCATTTAAGAGCAGTTGGAGGCCATGGAAGGAGGGTTGTATGGCATTGAAGCTCTTCTGGAGGTTAGTTAACACACTGTCCAACGAAGGGCCAGAGGTATACAGAACGGTGTCGTCTGCGTAGAGGTGGATCAAAGAATCACCAGCAGCGAAAGCGACATCATTGAGGTATACAGAGAAGAGAGTCGGCCCGAGAATTGAACCCTGTGGCACCCCCATAGAGACTGCCAGAGGTCCGGACAACAGGCCCTCCGATTTGACATACTGAACTCTATCGGAGAAGTAGTTGGTGAACCAAGCGAGGGAATCATCTGAGAAACCAAGGCTGTTGAGTCTGCCAATAAGAATGTTGTGATTTGACAGATTAACAAGCCTTAGCCAGGTCGATGAATACGGCTGCACAGTAATGTCTCTTATCGATGACGGTTATGATATCGTTTAGGACCTTGAGCGTGGCTGAGGTGCACCCATGACCAGTTCTGAAAACAGATTGCATAGCGGAGAAGGTACGGTGAAATTCTCAATTATTGTAGATTTATCATAGTAGTGACAGTGTTTCCTAGCCTCAGTGCAGTGGGCAGCTGGGAAGAGGTGCTCTTATTCTCCATAGACCAGAAAAAGTTGCTTTTTTAAAAATATGTCGCTAGAGGGGTCTGGATATATGCTAAATATGGCGACAAAGACGCTAAGTTGGCAACACTGAACCAAATGTGTGCCGTGATAATTTAAAACAATAATAATACAGACATGTGACCTTTTAAAATATGTTCCGTAGGTCAGGTCTGACATTATTGTATCTTGTCTCAACCTGTCCTGCTGATCTGTTGTGATTAGCACAGCTTTATTTTTCTAAGAAGTTAATATTGCTTTAAATTTCAATATATTCTTTGGTAGGTTTATTCTAATCAACAGTAGCCTTTCCGTTTCAACACATACTATACATGAGTAGGCTATCCATTTCAACAGTCATTTCAGTCCAAAATAAAATGTGGAACGTTGTCAATGCTATGACCTGCCTACCCTACAACAGAATGGGGAAGGTTTGGTTCAAATACATTTTTGGCACCTTTAAGAGCTCTTATGAGTCAACCAAATGTGTGACGTGATTAAAAAAATAAACCATTCTATACAATTGTGTGACCTTTTAAAATATGTGCCGTAGGCCAGGTCTGACATTATTGTATCTTGTCTCAGCCTGTCCTGCTGATCCCTTGTGATTAGCACAGCTTTATTTTTCTTGGAAGAAAATATTGCTTTAAATTTCAATATATTCTTTGGTAGCTTTATTCTATTCAACAGTAGCCTTTCCGTTTCAACACCTACTATACATGAGTAGGCTATCCATTTCAACAGTCATTTCAGTCCAAAATAACATTTGGAACGTTGCCAATGCCATGACCCGCCTACCCTACAACGGTATGGGACATGACGTTTGGCACCACTTCAGCGTGTTGGGGAAAAGCTTTAAGAGCTCTGGTGTAGGCGGTATTAAAGGGAGGGTAGACAGTCTGGCGATAGTGGAGCCGCTACAATTCTATCATCTCGTTCATTTCATTTCTTAAGATGCTCAATCCTCACGAGGGCCAAGGTAAGTGTTTAAAATGTATATGTCTAAAATGTAGTATTTATAACAACAACAAAAAATGCTTTGGATGAGTAGGGTGCGTGCGGATTGTCTATTACTAAAGCACACACTGCAGACCAACATTCCGGAGTTAGAGGAAGTGTCATATTTCAAAGGCTTGGAAGAGCGAAATCGGTGAAGACTCTACAACTCCTTGAATTCATGTATTTATTTATAAGGGCCCAACCAACCAGTCTATGCTTTTAGAAATACAAAAAATGCTTTGGATGAGTAGGGTGCGTGCGGATTGTCTATTACTAAAGCACACACTGCAGACCAAAATTCCGAAGTTAGAGGAAGTGTCACATTTCAAAGGCTTGGAAGAGCGAAATCGGTATTTTTTGTTGTTGACTACTCCATAGTGCTGAGAGACTAGTGCTATTTGAGTCTGTTTCCGTTTATATATGTATCATGGTTTCCGTTTTTCCCCCCCAGTAAAAGTAGGCTTGCATTATGTGAGTTGAGTGCTGTAACACAGAATAAAACAATTAATACACTACCATATGATGGTAGTGACTGCCCATTACTGCTTATCGTTTATTATTTTTTATTGTATTTTATTTACACTTTTACTGATTTATAAACTGGGTGGTTCGAGTCCTGAATTCTGAAAGCCGTGATATATTTAAGCAGTAAGGACGAGGGGTTGCGGTATTTGGCAGTGGTGTAAAAAGTACTCAATTCTCATACTTAAGTAAAAGTAAAGATACCTTACTAGAAAATGACTCAAGTAAAAGTGAATTGCTAAAATATCAAAAGTAAAAGTATAAATCATTTGAAATTCCTCATATTAAACAAACCAGATGGCACATTTTTTCTTGTTTTGTTTGATTGACGGATAGCCAGAGGCACACCAACACTCAGACATCATTTAGAAACGAAGCATTTGTGTTCGATGAGTCCGCCAGATCATAAGCAGTAGGGATGACCCGGGATATTATCTTGATAACTGTGTGAATTGGACCATTTTCCTGTCAAAACCTTTGGGTGTCATGGAAAATGTATGGGGTAAAAATTATAATATTGTCTTACATTTTCCCTGACACCCCAAAGTACTCGATACATTTTGAATGTTTAGCAGGACTGGAAAATGGTCCAATTCACGCACTTATCAAGAGAACATCCCTGGTCATCCCTACTGCCTCTGATCTGGCGGACTTACTAAACACAAATGTATCGTTTGTAATAATGTCTGAGTGTTGGAGTGTGCCCCTGGCTATCCATACATTTTAAAAACAAGAAAATGGTGCCGACTGCTTTGCTTAATACAAGGAATTTGAAATGATTTATACTCTTACTTTTGGTACTTAAGAATATTTTAGCAATTACTTTTACATTTGATACTTAAGTATATTTAGAAGCAAATACTTTTAGATTTTTACTCAAGTAGTATTTTACTGGGTGAATTTCTATTAAGGGATCTATACTTTTACTCAATTATGATAAATTGGGTACTTTTCCCACCACTGAAAATAAATCATACATCACTGAAAAACTGGGATCATACACTTTTCAAGTATTACCATCACAACTGTTGTATTTTCCCAAGATTGCATTTAGGAATGTTGCGCAGTGACTGGGCTTAATTACAGCACAGTTCTTTCTGCACAGTAATCAGCTGTGTGATACGTTTCACGCTCCTGCCACCTGACTGTTGTAATTCAACAGGTAATTGAACGACGAAGCTCATGAACAGCTTCTGTAATTCATCTGGTTTTTAAACAATGATCTAGGCCTAGACCTCAGAATATAATTATTACAATATTCATTTTTTTAATTTAACCAACAAGTGATTCGTGTAAATAATGTTCATGGCTTAACAAGAAAGCAGCATAGTGTATGATTTCTTTGCTAATAACTACATCGCTATGTAGTCTGATATGGAAAAAATACAGTCCATATGAAAGCTTGATTAACTGGGCTGGTGAGCTCGGCAGTTGTTGTCGGGCCAGCAGAAGGCCCTAAATGTCGAGCCCTGTAGTCAGTCTCTTTAGCTAATCCACTCCCTGTAACGTTACTCATGTGCCAAAGAAATATCTCCACTTACTGGAGTAGACAGACTTTGGGCCTGGTTATCCCTCTGGCTTCACCTCTTCCTATCTGGTGTGACTCACAAATGTCAGGTAATGACTGTAGCTCTCGCCTTGGGCCAACCAGTGCAATTTTGCAAATAACATATTTCTATGGCAAGTTTCGTTAAGATCGGGCCTGTGCTGTCTGAGATATTTCATGTGACTTAACACTATAGACCAAAGTTCTGAAGTTAGAGAAAGGGAAGGGATTTCATCATTGGGGACAATATGAGTCAAATTAAAACTTAAAAAAGTTTTCTCCCTTCTGTTATTCGTTTCCACCATAGACCGTATAAACAGTTTTCCACCCGCACCTCGACCCCTTCCACTCTACAGTATCATGTCACTGGCAGTTGAAAAATATCAAATTCCATGACCGTGACAGCTGCACATGGAAGCTGCGGCCCTACGGATCACGATCCAGCGAGCTGTTTTTATTACGGTCACTCAGAGCATCTATGCATATCTATACCATGCAGTATTGCCTTCAGAAAGTATTCACACCCCTTTACTTTTTCCACATTTTGTTGTGTTACAGCCTGAATTTAAAGTTGATTAAATAGAGATCTTTTCTGTCACTGGCGTACACACAATACCCCATAATGCCAAAGTGGAATTATGTTTTTCGACATTTTTACAAATTAATAAAAAATTAAAAGATGCAACGTCTTGAGTGAATACGTTTTCAACCCCTTTGTTATGGCAAACCTGAATAAGTTTAGGAGTAAAAAGGTGCTTAACAAGTCATCCAATAACTTGAATGGACTCTCTCTGTGTGCAATAATAGTGTTAAGTGTGATTTTTGAATGACCTCATCTCTGTACCCCACACATACAATTATCTGTAAGGTCCCTCATTAGAGCAGGGAATTTCAACCACAAAGATCAGGGAGGTTTTCAAATGCCTCCCAAAGAAGGGCACCTGTTGGTAAGCAGACATTGAATATCTCTGTTAGCATGGTCAAGTTATTAATTACACTTTGGATGGTGTATCAATACACCTAATCATTACAAAGATACAGGCATCCTTCCTAACTCAGTTGCCGGAGAAGAAGGAAACCGCTCAGGGATTTCATCATTCTTTTTATTTAACCAGGAAAAGCCTATTGAGACCAAGAGTCTCTTTTTCAAGGGGGACCTGGTCAAGAAGGCAGCAACAATCAATACATTACAGAATTAAAACATACAACATGATCCAGCCTAAAATAAGCATTTACACTCCTGAGTCTCCCATCAAAAATGGTAGTAACTCCGCAATACTAACCTAATTGACAAAGGGAAATAATGAGGAAGACTGTACAGAATGAAAATATCCCAAAACATGCATCCTGTTTTCAACACGGCACTAAAGTAATAATGCAACAAAAAAATGTGGCAAAGCAAATCACTTTTTGTCCTAAATACAAAGTGTAATGTTTGGGGCAAATCTAATACAACACCTTACTGAGTATCACTCTCCAAACATAGTGGTGGCTGCATCTTGTTATGGGTATTCTTGTAATCGTTCAAGACTGGGGAGTTTTTCAGGATAAAAAAGAAACTGAATGGAGCTAAGCACAGGCAAAATACTAGAGGAAAACCTGGTTCAGTCTGTTTTCCACCTTGCAATTATGAGATTAATTTACCTTTCAGCAGGACAATAACCTAAAACACAAGGCCAAATCTACACTGGAGTTGCTTTGGGGTATGAATACTTATGTAAATGATATATTTCTGTATTTCATTTAGTGATCAAATTAGGATCCTACATTTGTAGCATCGTATCAATGTTAGGGTCAGTTTCTGGGACATGGAGCAGTAGCCTAGTCTACCATATGGAACTATTGCTGTGTCAACAATGCTCTATCAATTTTCCAATGTGGTTCAGTGGAGAAGATAAACGTCAGCTAAAGACCGTAACTATAGACCATATAACCCCCTATAGAAACGTTCTGAAGCAATAAACAGTTCATGGTCTGCCTTGATTAAATCAGGTAATTGACTGTTGCTCTGTCTCTGTCCATTAGTACTGTAAGCCTTACTTTTGATGTGACTTTTATTTTTGCGTAATGTATTGAGGCACTGTTATTGCTTGTACCCTGGCAACTTTTATTGTGAAAGCAGTAGTTTTCTCAGAGTTACCTGCGAGTGACTAGAGTAAAGATGCAGAGTGGATGTTTGTGACTCCTTAGCTGTATCTGTTGGACCGGGAGAAATTCTATGACAAGTAATAGTGTTCCTTTGTAACCAACGATGTATACAACCCCTGGATTGCTGATGTAATGTTTTGGCCAGGCTTTGAAGCCACCGGTCGGCCATATTGGCACCCCCCAGTAGGAGCAGTCCTCTACAGGAATGTATGGAGTTCTACAGTATTTCCATTAAATGTTTCAAGGGCAAAATTACATGTATTTAAGTATTTTTTTGTTGTAGTGGGGACAGTGACATTAGCACTCTCAAAAAATATACTTTAAGGAAAATGTTTATATATTTCTTCATTTTTTTATTTGAATGTTCAGCTCACATAATATGATTTTAAAAGTATACATTAAGTTGTCTGTAATAGAATAAATGTAAATAGCTTCCCAAAACATGTTTTCCAATGGAGGGAGGAGTACCAGACCTGAACCCCATTGAAAACCTCTGGAATGTGATCAAGAGGAAGATGGATGGTCACAAGCCATCAAACAAAGCCGAGCTACCTGAATTTCTGCTCCAGGAGTGGCATAAAGTCCCCCAACATCAATGTGAAAGACTGGTGGAGAGCATGCCAAGACGCATGAAAGCTGTGATTGAAAATCAGGGTCATTCCACCAAATATTGATTTCTGAACTCCTCCTAAGTTAAAACATTAGTATTGTGTTGTTTAAAAATGAACATGAACTTATTCTCTTTGCATTATTCGAGGTCTGACAACACTGGATCTTTTTTGTTATTTTGACCAGTTGTCATTTTTTGCAAATAAATGCTCTAAATGACAATATTCTTATTTGGAATTTGGGAGAAATGTTGTCAGCAGTTTATAGAATAAAACTAAAATGTTCATTTTACCCAAACACATACCTATAAACAGTAAAACCAGAGAAACTGGTCATTTTGCAGTAGTCTCTTCATTTTTTTCCAGAGCTGTATATATGTGCCCATCTCAGTGAACTAATCCATTGCAGCCGAAAATGTTGTCAGAGGCTTCATATGGAGCTTGTGACGCAATTGCAGAGCCTCCAGAGGCATGCAGAGTACTGCTCCGTGTTTCACATAAATTTGCATATGAAAACTGTAACTGGCACGTAGATCGGTAGCATTCCACATGAGGCATTCCACATGAGAAAGGTTGCCAACTCCTCGTGTAGCCGATTACCGACAACTTCAGGAGAGTAAGGGCAGAATCTGCAGGAGTGGGAGGAGAATAATTGGACCAGGTTGAGTTTTTTTTCTTCTGGTTATCTAGATCTCTGGCGCCCTCTTGAGGCATTTGTCTTATTTCATCAAACCGTAAGCTCAATGCGTATAGTTAATTTATTAAAACACATAGAGGGTGTCTATATATGGAAAAATACACATTTAAGAAATTGACCAATCACTTGGTCGAAAGAACAGATGACTTTCGGTCAACCAAGATTTATTTTTTGTCGGGGACAGCCCTACTTTCCACTATATTTACAGTTAATGAAGTACAGACAACTTCTGATAATGCATTGGACTGTTGTCCCAGGATGACAGTATGTGTGTCTTTTTACATTGTCTCCTTAACTAAAACTAAAGCTTCTTTCAATCAAGTACTGGTGACTTCTCACTCCTGATAAATGCATGGACTGTTGTGAATGAAGGAATGTTTACCAAAACAGAGGATAAAAACCAAACTAAGGCTGTTTTTCTATCTTTCAGCGCTCTATGCCCCCACAGTGCCCTCCCCAGGCCCCATGGTTCCCCCAGCTAGCATGTTTGGCAATGTACCAGGGTACGAGGACACTTTAGCTGGCGGAGGAGGTAGGTGTTATCATCAGAACCCTCTAAAGATACTCAATATCATCATATCGTCATGGACATTTCATAATGTCTAAGATTCTTGAAAACATTTGGGGTGTTATTATGAATTTGAGTGAAGTCAGTCTTGTATTATAATGTTATGACCATTGACTGTTTTAGAGACGAGCAAAATGTTTTAAAAAAAAAACCCTATGAAGTCATCAAGTAGGATCCCTGAGATCATTCATACCAGGTGATATAGAGTGTCAGTGTGCTCCATTTTAATATTCAATCATTGATGAAAGTATGTGTGAACTACCTAATGCCTTTGTGTCTCAATAGGTGGATATCTCCCCCCACCGATGCCCTTACACCCGAATCGCGATCCAGAGCCTGCACCCGTACCACAAGACTGGAAGTATGGACCCATCACTGACATTACATTATGACATGGACGTTAGGTTTAGATTGATGTTACACACACACACACACACACAGAGAGACACACACACACACACACACAGAGAGACACAGAGAGACACACACACACACACACACACACAGAGAGACACACACACACAGAGAGAGACACACACACAGACACACACACATACACACACACACACACACACACACGGAGACACACACACACACAGAGTATTGATTGATTGATTGATGTGTTCCTTGTTGAATGTGGAGGTAATGTATTGGATGCTCTTTAGCAGATGCTTTTATCCAAAGCGACTTACAGTAAGGCACAGTGAGTTCATACATGTTCGATCCCTGTGTGAATCTAACCTTTGGATTTCTTGCACCACGGCGCAGGGTGACGTTGCCCCTAGATGCTTTGCGATTTCCCAACTAGTGGTTAAGGTTAGAATTGAGGGGAAGCTGATCCTGGATCAGTAAAACTCCTCCCCCCCCCCCCCCCCCCAGGCTCGTGAAACCAGACTGAATGCTCTCTTCGTTTGTGAGATCATTCTGCTTCAAAAAGGCTAACATAATTTTGGAACAAAATTCTCTCAGGCCCAGGAGTGAAGTTTCTCATAGGTACAGATCTAGAATCAGCTTCCTCTCTCTAATCCTAACCTTGAATATTAGTGGGGGAAATGCTAAAATTGACCCAAGATCATTCTCTTAGACAATGTTGAGTGTTTTGCTTTGTCATCATGGCCTACTAGTCTGGACGACCATTTCTTTGTTCATTGATTAAATCTGTAGAGGACAGGGCACCATTAAGGGCTTTCCACCATTAAGGGCTTTCCAACATTAAGGGCTTTCCAGACACGAAGTGGTGGTGGATTGATTTTCAATAGAAAATCGGATAGCATTCTTGACCAGTAACTTGGGGTACTACAACATGAGGTGTTGTCATGCACTGGCTAAGGGTGTCAACAATGCATTGACCAGCCAACCCTGTTCTGCGGTGTCATCTTGAGGAGGCTCATATTCTCTCATATTGTCTAGCATCCCCTCCATCACTGAAGATGTGGCGCGGGAGCGTTTTATAATGTACGCGTCTGGTAAATGCTGCTATAACAACGCCCCTGCCAAGGATGGAGTCATCACTAACATGCAGGCGTTCAACACCTATCGGGTAACACACCGTCCATCTTTTCTCTGCTCCCCTTCTCTCTTTAAAAAAACCCATCTAAACATGAATGATGTACAATACATGTATTATTATAATGACTTAATATTTTTGTAGAATTAAGTACATTAAAACAATGTGTTGTTTCTTTTTCATGTTTAAAGAGGACAATATGTCAGATGAAGCTACTGTTTTGCTCTCATCGCTAATAAAAACCCCCACAATGATACGGAAAATAAACTGATGCCTCACAACCACTGATCTTATGTGCTTATTGTGTTTTTACTGTCCACAGTACCGTTTGGAGACATTCACAGAGTCTAGATCTACAGAGTGGGCCACCAAGCCTTATGAAGGTAAACTACACTATCCATTATGCTCCCTACGAGTTCTTGGTTCATCCTCAGACCTTGGTTCTTTCAGATACTTTGAGCGTTTGATTGAGTTGACAGGGAGTGTCAGATGGTCGGGGTTTGCACTTCTGGGACTATGCCATTGATACCATTGAGCCAGGAAAGCTCAGTCAAGTGCAGGGAAAACTATTTGAAAGAAAACCAATATTATTTGAACCCAGGTCTGCTTATAGTCATTACCATCTGCCCTTATATTCTTTCCCATTCAGGATCTCATCAGTCCTTATGGATCCATTCAGGTTCTCATCAGTCATTATGGATCCATTCAGGTTCTCATCAGTCCTTATGGATCCATTCAGGTTCTCATCAGTCATTATGGATCCATTCAGGTTCTCATCAGTCATTATGGATCCATTCAGGATCTCATCAGTCCTTATGGATCCATTCAGGTTCTCATCAGTCATTATGGATCCATTCAGGTTCTCATCAGTCATTATGGATCCATTCAGGTTCTCATCAGTCATTATGGATCCATTCAGGTTCTCATCAGTCATTATGGATCCATTCAGGATCTCATCAGTCCTTATGGATCCATTTAGGTTCTCATCAGTCCTTATGGATCCATGCAGGTTCTCATCAGTCATTATGGATCCATTCAGGTTCTCATCAGTCATTATGGATCCATTCAGGTTCTCATCAGTCCTTATGGATCCATTCAGGTTCTCATCAGTCATTATGGATCCATTCAGGTTCTCATCAGTCCTTATGGATCCATTCAGATCTTATGGATCCATTCAGGATCTCATCAGTCCTTATGGATCCATTCAGGTTCTCATCAGTCATTATGGATCCATTCAGGTTCTCATCAGTCATTATGGATCCATTCAGGTTCTCATCAGTCCTTATGGATCCATTCAGGTTCTCATCAGTCCTTATGGATCCATTCAGGTTCTCATCAGTCATTATGGATCCATTCAGGTTCTCATCAGTCATTATGGATCCATTCAGGTTCTCCTCAGTCATTATGGATCCATTCAGGTTCTCATCAGTCATTATGGATCCATTCAGGTTCTTATCAGTCCTTATGGATCCATTCAGGATCTTATCAGTCCTTATGGATCCATTCAGGTTCTCATCAGTCCTTATGGATCCATTCAGGTTCTCATCAGTCCTTATGGATCCATTCAGGATCTCATCAGTCCTTATGGATCCATTCAGATCTTATGGATCCATTCAGGTTCTCATCAGTCATTATGGATCCATTCAGGTTCTCATCAGTCCTTATGGATCCATTCAGGTTCTCATCAGTCCTTATGGATCCATTCAGGTTCTCATCAGTCATTATGGATCCATTCAGGTTCTCATCAGTCCTTATGGATCCGTTCAGGTTCTCATCAGTCCTTATGGATCCATTCAGGTTCTCATCAGTCCTTATGGATCCATTCAGGATCTCATCAGTCCTTATGGATCCATTCAGGTTCTCATCAGTCCTTATGGATCTAACCGTAACTTGTGTTTCCTGTACCTGACAGGTGAACTGGCAGACTTCTACACGCAGACTGCCCCACGGCCGTGGGAAATCCCAGTGACCGGTCCCTCCCTGTTTCAAAACCACGAGGAGAACATAAAAGTCCCGTACACTTCATCTAACAAGGTGTTTGTCTGTCTGTTTGAATCACAAAGGGTTATTTTCTATTGTGGCTGTATTCCAGGTTAGACTATAATTGGCCAGGAAAGGACAGATTAATCATACTTTATCTTTTAGGACTTTAGGTCTAAGAATAGATCAACAAGTAAGCTACAAGAGAAGGTAAGATGTATGAGTGAGGTTTGGTTTGATGACGCTGCCTCTGTTTGTGCAGCCCTGCCACACTTGTAGTGCCTCTGGAAAGATGCCCTGCCATGAGTGCAATGGATCTGGAACAGTAAGAACACACACACACACACACACACACACACACACACACACACACACACACACACACACACACACACACACACACACACACACCTCTTTACAATTATCCATTGATTCTTCATTTAGAAAGTTTGTTGGGTCTGCAATGGATCTGGCAAACAGGGAGGAGATAGTCCCTGCAATCAATGCAATCAAAGAGGAAGGGAGAAGTAAGTCAGTCATTCATTAATTTTGAAATAATAATACAATGAAAAAAATACACTCTTCAAATCAAAGACAATCAATCTGCCTCTTTAAGGTGTACAGTACAGACATCCATACAGACTTATCTTATAGACTTGATGTTGTTTGTGTCTCTAGCTGCTCTAAATGTCATGGTAACGGGACTAAAGAATGTGAGACCTGCAAGGGCAAGCAGCAACTGTTGACCTACATCAACCTTAAAGTCGAGTGGTGAGTCCTTGGGATTTTAAAAATACAATTATAAACTCATTAAGAGATTTATAATAAAAGTGTAAATTTAAGAAATGTTTTTATGAAATTGTCAACTTTGACATATGTTAATAAAATTGGAAACTTAGTAAGATATTTTTTATAAAATTGAAGACTTATGAAGAGATTTTTAGTAAAATGTTAAACTTATGAAGATATATTTTTTTAATGGTACACTTAATATATTTTTTTGTAAAATAATAAAAAAAATGGTAACATTTGTTTACTTATCAAGAGATTTATAGTAAACATTTACACTTATTAAGAGATTTATAGTAAACATTTCCACTTAAGAATTTTTTTGTACAGTTATATTCAAAGACATTACATTTAGAGACAGAAATGATTGAATATGCAAAGTTGATTGTATTGTAAATGCAACGCAATATGCACATTTCCTAATGTGTTCACAATTCATGTTTTTTACTTTTTTATTTAAGTCGAATGGTGAGTTGTTATGAGGAACACATGTTTCTGTAAATCATATCTTCTTATTAAGAGATGATGGTTCGGAAACCAGAAATGGTCATAAAATTTAGTATACAAATGATGTACAACCATTTTTATTATTTCAGGAAGGATAATGTTGAGGACTGTTATTATTTCAGGAAGGATAATGTTGAGGACTGTTATTATTTCAGGAAGGATAATGTTAAGGGCTGTTATTATTTCAGGAAGGATAATGTTGCGGACTATGATATTATTTCAGGAAGGATAATGTTGAGGACTATGTTATTATTTCAGGAAGGATAATGTTGAGGACTATGTTATTATTTCAGGAAGGATAATGTTGCGGACTTTGTTGTTATTTCAGGAAGGATAATGTTGCAGACTTTGTTGTTATTTCAGGAAGAATAATGTTGAAGACTATGTTGTGGAGCAGAACAGTGGGCTGGAGGTTGACGATCTGAGCGATGTGACTGGAAAGACACTCTTCAAAAACGCCCAGTACATGGTAAGGAAGGAACAAAACAGACTGGGGTGTATTCATTAGTGATCACCGTAGCAAAAAGGCTTATTTCTTATCGGACATGTTTTGACCCTGCTTTACAAGGTCAGTCCCTCCTGTAAACCATTTAAAAACCTCTCTCTGCTCCGCTGCTTAACTACAACTTCTGTTTACGAACAAAACAGAACTCAACAGCTTTTACGTCCTGTGTCAGAGCGTTTAGAGTAAACGCTTTTCGTTCCAAAATGTTTTACTACAGTGCAAAACGTTTGCCCTTGTTAGGTTCCCCTTGTAAACTATATAAGTAACACGTGACATTTTTGTATTTTCTTTCTATTCGGTTAAAAAAAATAGTTTTATCGTTTCTGAGATATTACTGAAATGTTGTGTGTGACATCATCACATTCCTCTGTTCATCAGCTGTATCCAGTGTATGGCTTCCCAGATCCGTCTTTATCCCAGGCTTCAGACCGTTTGGTTAGAGAACACCAGGCGAAATACTCCCAGAACTCCCGCATCCTTCAACAGGTACAATATTTGTTATACCAGCGGTTCTCAAACCCGCAGCCGTTCCTATATGAACTATTCCAAAAGTAGCGCACCTAATTCAAGTTGTAAACTATTTATCAAGCCCTTGACTAGTTGAATCAAGTGAGTTAGTTCAGGACTACAACCGAGGAGAGGTTTGAGAACCACTGTGTTACAGTGACAGGTACAGTACAGGCAACTTTACAAGCAGAAGTTATAATATTTGTACACAGGATATGACAACATCTGTTAGCCATGTTTCTCAACTTTAAACCCTTTCGGGGGTGGTTTTCCGGACACTGATTAAGAAAAGTAAACTCGATGGAGAATCTCCATTTAAAATGCATTAATCTCCATTTAAAATGCATTAATCTCCATTTAAAATGCATTGATCTCCATTTAAAATGCATTCATCTCCATTTAAAATGCATTCATCTCCATTTAAAATGCATTAATCTCCATTTAAAATGCATTCATCTCCATTTAAAATGCATTTTACTCCCGGATTAGGCTTAATCTGTGCACAGGAAACCAGGAAACCGCCCCATTGAGCTCCGTACTGCTTATTGATGATCACCTGTCAATCAACTAATAAGTTAAATGGTCTCACTCTTCTGTTGTTGTTTCAGCAACAAACCATCGAGTTGATTCCCATCACCAAGGTGACCTACAAGTGGAAGGGAGGCATCCATGTTTACTATATCTATGGGAACGAACACCAGGTCAAAGCTCCTGACTACCCTGCCACCTGCTGCTGCTCCATCATGTAACCAGTCATGTCAGCCAGCCAGCCAGTCAGTCAGCCAGCCAGCCAGCCAGTCAGCCAGTCAGCCAGCCAGCCAGCCAGCCACTTAACCATACCTCTTTTGGTGAATGCGTCACCAGGCCAGCCCAATACAGCTGGCCTTGACTCTGCTTAGTTCAGCTCTGTATGAAAAAAAGGTTGAGTTTATCAGTTTGCTAGTTAGTTAGCTAGTTAGTTAGGTAGGTATTGTAGGTAGTTCTTTAGGGCCTTTTACCTTTTCCCCAGGAGTTTAGGGCTAAGTGTATTCTAATCAGTATACTACATGTTGTTTTTTATTTTTATAATAATTATTGCAGCCCTGGAATTTCATGAATTTGTTTTTTGTTTCAACTTTCAATTTTTCACAAGTAAATGACTTTATGCAAAGATATAGAAAAACTAAAGGCTATTGAAGCAAATTGCTGCACGTCTGATTCATTCTTGTTACATAGACTTTAGTACAGTCAATAAAGTGAAAAGGTGATATTATTATTCTATAATGAAATAAATAAATAAAATCATTCAAACTTCAAAGAGAAGTTAACCATTTATGTCTTTTATGTTATATCTCCCTGTTGTTAGTGTTTTTTAGGTCAGTGTGTTATGAGTGACAATGTTATGCTTTTCTGAGTGAGAATTGTTGCCAGTGTTATGGTCCAACGAGCTTATTTTGAGACATGTATGAAGTGTTTTGTTGGTTTGAGGGAGTTTTGGAGGTGAGATGAACTGTTTGGCCAAGACGCATGTTGGTAACGCAGACTGTGTGAAGAGTTTTGAAAAAGTGGCATCAGTATTGACCGACGCTTGTTAGCGATTGAACAAAAAAACTGTAATGCTGCTTAAAGTTTGCCACAAGCCACCTGGGAGACACACCAAACATGTGGAAGAAGGTGCTCTGGTCAGATGAAACCAAAATGGAACTTTTTGGCAACAATGCAAAACGTTATGTTTGGCGTAAAAGCAACACAGCTCATCACCCTGAACACACCATCCCAACTGTCAAACATGGTGGTGGCAGCATCATGGTTTGGGCCTGCTTTTCTTCAGCAGGGACAGGGAAGATGGTTAAAATTGACGGGAAGATGGATGGAGCCAAATACAGGACCATTCTGGAAGAAAACCTGCAAAAGACCTGAGACTGGGACGTAGATTTGTCTTCCAACAAGACAGTGATCCAAAACATAAAGCAAAATCTACAATGGAATGGTTCAAAAATAAACATATCCAGGTGTTAGAATGGCCAAGTCAAAGTCCAGACGTGAATCCAATCGAGAATCTGTGGAAAGAACTGAAAACTGCTGTTCACAAATGCTCTCCATCCAACCTCACTGAGCTCGAGCTGTTTTGCAAGGAGGAATGGGAAGAAATTTCAGTCTCTCGATGTGCAAAACTTATAGAGACATACCCCAAGCGACTTACAGCTGTAAGGTGGCGCTACAAAGTATTAACTTAAGGGGGCTGAATAATTTTGCACGCCCAATTTTTGCGTTTTTGATTTGTTAAAAAAGTTTGAAATATCCAATAAATGTCGTTCCACTTCATGATTGTGTCCCACTTGTTGTTGATTCTTCTGTATGGATGTGAGTCACCATTTAATCTGTAATGATTGGGACTGGAGCAGCCTAAATGGAATATCCCTGTGCAATTAGTATTCTCCCATTAGGCCTATGATTCATTTATTGACGTTTACAGTGTTACTGATATGGACATTTCCACTGTGAAGATATTACGCTTTGACTCAGTTTATTCCATTTAAAATGTATACCAAACAAAAAACTGTCATGTTCTGATCTTAGTTCTTTTGTTATGTCTTTGTTTTAGTATAGTCAGGGCGTGAGTTGGGTGGGTAGTCTATGTTCTTTTTTCTATGTTGTGGTTTTGTGTTTGGCCTGGTATGGTTCTCAATCAGAGGCAGGTGTCGTTCGTTGTCTCTGATTGAGAATCATACTTAGGTAGCCTTTTCCCACCTGTGTTTTGTGGGTGATTATTTTCTGTTCTGTGTTTTGCTTCACCGTCCAGGACTGTTCATTTTGTCGTTTTATTGTTTTTGTTCAGTATTCTTATTAAAACAATATGGACACTTACGACGCTGCGCATTGGTCCTCACCTCATTCCAACGACGAGCGTTACAGAATCACCCAGAGCCAGAGTCTCCCGTCTGTCCTGAGCTGCCCGAGTCTCCCGTCTGTCCTGAGCTGCCGGAGTCTCCCGTCTGTCAGGTGCTGCCGGAGTCTCCCGCCTGTCCGGTGCTGCCGGAATCTCCTGTCCATTCTGGGCCCCTACCGTTCAGGACTGTTAGTTTTGTCGTTTTACTGTTTTTGTTCAGTATTCTTATTAAAACAATATGGACACTTACGACGCTGCGCATTGGTCCTCACCTCATTCCAACGATGAGATGTTTTTAAACTCAAGGTGTCATGTCCTTGCTGAAACCCCATCACGTTTTCCAAAAACTCTGTTAAATATCTGCTCTGAATTAAGATGAAATTAATCTGCTGAAACAATGGGGTTTCAGCTATGACATGACACCTTGAGTTTAAAAACATCTCTTTTGGTTATTTAACTACAGTAAGTGTCTGTACACCCGGTAAGGGATTACGGTAATGAAATTACATCACGGGTCCCTGATCTGTACTACACAGAAATGTATCAGTGACGATTTTGTACATCTTGGCGCATGCCAGCAAAGCCACTACACAAGACAACACTAAACAATACATTAATTGCACTATAACGGTGACAAATGGTGCCCACAAACTGTTAGGGCCTACATAAAGCTGTCCCAACAGCAGAGTTCCAACAGCAGCCCCCACTGCTACACCTGGCTTTCAGCGGAGCCTTGCCTGGCAGCGAAACAGTTCATTGAGCATAATTTACTGCCTTAAAAAAAACATAGCTGATATAGCAGACTTGCTTAAACAAATGTGGTTTCTACTGACAATTGAGTACAATTGAGTATGGATTAAGGTGACTACAAGCGGACAAGAGGCAATCCGTAATTTCGATTACGACATTAATGAGTGAGCGACGACGGACGTAGTCAGTATAACTATTTGTTCAGCACTTTTGAAATGTACAGCGACAGAATTCAGAACATGGGCCGTTCTTACAGTGTTCTCCCTGTACACCAAGTCAGAACCGTAGGATAAATTAAGGGGGCATATAAACAGACAATGAAAGCTCTTACAATATTCAATGATTACATTTCTCTAAACAGATTATAGGCTACATGTGCACCACCAAGTTAAAACAGTAGGCGAAATTAAGAGGTGAAAATAGACCAAATTATTGGGGTGAGGCACATTGAAGCCGTTTGTGTCTTTGCGTGTCAAAACAAGATACACGTCATATTACACTATTTAAAAAAAAATGCTATTTGGGTAGCCATTTGATTAGATGTTCAGGAGTCTCATTTCTTTGGGGGTAGAAGCTGTTTAGAAGCCTCTTGGACCTAGACTTGGTGCTCCGGTACCGCTTGCCATGCAGTAGCAGAGAGAGTCTATGACTAGGGTGGCTGGAGACTTTGACAATTTTTAGGGCCTTCCCCAAACTGTTGCAACAAAGTTGGGAGCACAGAATCGTCTAGAATGTCATTGTTTGCTGTAGGGTTAAGATTTCCCTACACTGGAACTAAGGGGCCTAGCCCGAACCATAAAAACATATTCCTCCTCCACCAAACTTTACAGTTGACACTATGCATTGGGGCAGGTAGCGTTCTCCTGGCATCTGCCAAACCCAGATTCGTCCGTTTGACTGCCAGATGGCGAAGCGTGATTCATCACTCCAGAGAACGCGTTTCCACTGCTCCAGAGTCCAATGGCGGCGAGCTTTACACCATTCCAGCCAACGTTGGCATTGCGCATGGTGATCTTAGGCTTGTGTGCGGCTGCTCGACCATGGAAACACAGTTCTTGTGCTGATGTTGCTTCCAGAGGCCGTTTGGAACTCGGTAGTGAGTGTTGCAACCGAGGACAGATGTTTTTTTACACGCTACGCACTTCAGCACTCAGCAGTCCCATTCTGTGAGCTTGTGTTGTCTACCACTTTGCAGCTGAGCCATTGTTGCTGCTAGACGTTTCCACTTCACAATAACAGCACTTACAGTTGACTGAGGCAGCTCTAGCAGGGCACGTTGAAAGACCCTGAGCTCTTCAGTGAGGCCACTCTACTGCCAATGTTCATCTTGCAGATTGCATGGCGGTCTGCTCAATTTTATACACGTCAGCAACCAGTGGGGCTGAAATAGCCGAAGCCACTAATTTTAAGGCTTGTTTACATACTTTTGACCAGGTAGTTCTGTATGTGTCTGCTTTTTCCTTGTACAGTAGGCCTACAACACCTTCACAAAGTATTCATACCCCTTGACTTATTTCACATTTTGTTGCCTGAATTCAAAATGAATAAAACACAAACGCTTTTAACCATCGACACATAATACCCCATAATGACAAAGTGAAAACATGTTTTTAGAAATTGTGATAGAAATGTTATTTTTGTGTGTGTGTGATCGTATGTTTATCATAATGCTACTTTTGTAATAACCTGTCTTGATTGGGTTCATGCTAGTGACTGGTTGACTGCACAGAGGAAACAACACAATCACTCATAAGCAATTTGGCAGAACAAATGGGAACTACAACGAGTGACACAATATCTCAGCTTCAAGGTAAGGAGCCTGGTGTGGTTGGTATCAGTTAGTCACATACAGGAACCAACCATGCTTATAACTTGTTTGTTGTAAACAGGGTGCACGTTTTGGAATATTTTTTATCCTGTACAGGCTTCCTTCTTTTCACTCTGTCACTTAGGTTAGCATTGTGGAGTTACTACAATGTTGTTACTGCAATGTTGTTGATCTATCCTCAATTGTCTCCTATCAGTCATTCAACTCTGTAACTGTTTTAAAGTCACCGTTGACCTCATGGTGAAATCCCTGAGCGGTTTCCTTCCTCCCAGGCAACTGAGTTAGAAAGGATGTCTGTATCTTTGTAGTGACTGGGTGTATTGATACACCGTCCAAAGTGTAATTAATAACTTCAACATGCTCAAAGGGATGTTCAATGTCTGCCCTTCTTTGTGAGGTGTTGGAAAACCTCCCTGGTCTTTGTGGTTAAATCTGTGTTTGAAATTCACTGCTCGACTGAGGGACCTTACAGATAATTGTATGTGTTGGGGTACAGAGATGAGGTAGTCATTCAAAAATCATGTTAAACACTATTTCACACAGAGTGAATCCATGCAATTTATTATGTGACTTGTTAAGCACATTTTTACTCCTGAATTTATTTAGGATTGCCGTAACAAAGGGGTTGTTCAGCTTTTCATTTTTTATTTTTTTTATTTTAAATGTAACATTTTTCTACTTTGATATTATGGGGTATTGTGTTGTAGGCCTGTGACACAACATCTCAATGTAAATCCTGTTAGATGAAGACTGTAACATAACAAAATGGGGAAAGAGTCGAGGGGTTTGAATACTTTCTCAAGGCATTGTACATCCTCTTGGTTTTGTGCTGCAGTATGGGTTCTGCTTTTCAGTCCACTCATCCATCTCTATTCTATTGGATTATCTTTCACTTAACTCGATGCAAGCCCCACCCGACAGTAGTCCTCTCTGTCTCAGTGATGTATTCTTAGGCACATTGTATGAATGCTAATCAAGCTTACTTCCCAGCCTTCTCCCGCTGCCATCCGTTATCACAGTGTGTTGATCTAGGGCTAAAGCATGGATCTAGCAACACCAAGGTTATGGGTTTAATTCCTTCAGAGATCACACACACATGCTAAAAAAATGCTTTTGTCCTTACTGTAAATTGAGTAAGATAAAGGCCTCTGGTAACTGGCATATTACACTATATATATATATATTATCTTAAATCCAGATCTCATAACAATGCTGTACTTTTGAACAGAGCTGTATAGGCTCTGGTTAAAAGTAGGTGGTGCTGGCCTCCTGGGTGGTGCAGTGGTCTAAGGCACTGCATTGCAGTGCTAGCTGTGCCACCAGAGACTCTGGGTTTGAGCCCACGACCGGGAGGTCCATGGGGCGACGCACAATTGGCCTAGCGCCGTCCGGGTTAGGGAGGGTTTGGCAGGTATGGGATATCCTTGTCTCATTGAACACCAGCAACTCCTGTGATGGGCCAGCAACTCCTGTGGTGGGCCAGCAACTCCTGTGGTGGGCCAGCAACTCAAGTGGTGGGCCAGCAACTCCCGTGGTGGGCCAGCAACTCCTGTGGCACAGTGCACGCTGTGTTTCCTCCGACACATTGGTGCGGCTGGCTTCTGGGTTGGATGCGCGCTGTGTTTAAGAAGCAGTGCGGCTTGATAGGGTTGTGTTTCGGAGGACGCATGACTCTTGACCTTTGTCTCTCCTGAACCTGTACGGGAGTTGTAGCGATGAGACAAGACAGTAACTACTAACAATTGGATACCACCAAATTGGGGAGAATAAGGGGGTAAAGAATGTAGGTGGTGCTGTGTAGTGTACATGGTCAACAGAATGGAATGGGGATTCTATTGCCATGTTTTCCTTTCATTCTTACACACGGGAATCAAAACACTGTGCATGATGATGTTCAAATAACAAAGACACCTAGTACTACACACTGTATTATGTCATATACTAAGTACTACACACTGTATTATGTCATATACTAAGTACTACACACTGTATTATGTCATATACTAAGTACTACACACTGTATTGTGTCCTGTACTAAGTACTACACACTGTATTTTGTAATGTACTAAGTACTACACACTGTATTGTGTCCTGTACTAAGTACTGCACACTGTATTCTGTCCTGTACTAAGTACTACACACTGTATTCTGTCCTGTACTAAGTACTACACACTGTATTGTGTCATATACTAAGTACTACACACTGTATTATGTCATATACTAAGTACTACACACTGTATTGTGTCCTGTACTAAGTACTACACACTGTATTATGTCCTGTACTAAGTACTACACACTGTATTCTGTACGGTACTAAGTACTACACACTGTATTCTGTCCTGTACTAAGTACTACACACTGTATTATGTCATATACTAAGTACTACACACTGTATTATGTCATATACTAAGTACTACACACTGTATTATGTCATATACTAAGTACTACACACTGTCTTATGTCATATACTAAGTACTACACACTGTATTGTGTCATATACTAAGTACTACACACTGTCTTATGTAATATACTAAGTACTACACACTGTATTATGTCACATACTAAGTACTACACACTGTATTATGTCACATACTAAGTACTACACACTGTATTATGTCATATACTAAGTACTACACACTGTCTTATGTCATATACTAAGTACTACACACTGTATTGTGTCATATACTAAGTACTACACACTGTCTTATGTCATATACTAAGTACTACACACTGTATTATGTCATATACTAAGTACTACACACTGTATTATGTCATATACTAAGTACTACACACTGTATTATGTCATATACTAGGTACTACAAACTGTATTATGTCCTGTACTAATAACTACATGCTGTATTATGTTCTGTCATGTACTAAGTACTACACACTGTATTATGTCCTGTACTAAGTACTACACACTGTATTATGTCATATACTAAGTACTACACACTGTATTGTGTAATGTACTAATAACTACACACTGTATTATGTTCTGTCATGTACTAAGTACTACACACTGTATTATGTCCTGTACTAAGTACTACACACTGTATTATGTCATATACTAAGTACTACACACTGTATTGTGTAATGTACTAATAACTACACTCCTGTACTAAGTACTACACACTGTATTATGTCATGTACTAATAACTATACACTGTATTATGTCATATACTAAGTACTACACACTGTATTGTGTCATGTACTAAGTACTACACACTGTATTCTGTCCTGTACTAAGTACTACACACTGTATTATGTCATGTACTAAGTACTACACACTGTATTCTGTCCTGTACTAAGTACTACACACTGTATTCTGTCCTGTACTAAGTACTACACACTTTATTCTGTCCTGTACTAAGTACTACACACTGTATTTTGTAATGTACTAAGTACTACACACTGTATTGTGTCCTGTACTAAGTACTACACACTGTATTCTGTCCTGTAGTAAGTACTACACACTGTATTCTGTCCTGTACTAAGTACTACACACTGTATTTTGTAATGTACTAAGTACTACACACTGTATTGTGTCATATACTAAGTACTACACACTGTATTATGTCATATACTAAGTACTACACACTGTATTGTGTCCTGTACTAAGTACTACACACTGTATTCTGTCCTGTACTAAGTACTACACACTGTATTCTGTCCTGTACTAAGTACTACACACTGTATTATGTCATATACTAAGTACTACACACTGTCTTATGTCATATATTAAGTACTACACACTGTCTTATGTCATATACTAAGTACTACACACTGTATTATGTCATATACTAAGTACTACACACTGTATTATGTCATATACTAAGTACTACACACTGTCTTATGTCATATACTAAGTTCTACACACTGTATTATGGCATATACCAAGTACTACACACTGTATTATGTCATATACTAAGTACTACACACTGTATTATGTCATATACTAAGTACTACGCACTGTATTATGTCATATACTAAGTACTACACACTGTGTTATGTCATATACTAGGTACTACAAACTGTATTATGTCCTGTACTAATAACTACACGCTGTATTATGTTCTGTCATGTACTAAGTACTACACACTGTATTATGTCATATACTAAGTACTACATACTGTATTATGTCATATACTAAGTACTACACACTGTATTATGTCATATACTAGGTACTACAAACTGTATTATGTCCTGTACTAATAACTACATGCTGTATTATGTTCTGTCATGTACTAAGTACTACACACTGTATTATGTCCTGTACTAAGTACTACACACTGTATTATGTCATATACTAAGTACTACACACTGTATTGTGTAATGTACTAATAACTACACACTGTATTATGTTCTGTCATGTACTAAGTACTACACACTGTATTATGTCCTGTACTAAGTACTACACACTGTATTATGTCATATACTAAGTACTACACACTGTATTGTGTAATGTACTAATAACTACACTCCTGTACTAAGTACTACACACTGTATTATGTCATGTACTAATAACTATACACTGTATTATGTCATATACTAAGTACTACACACTGTATTGTGTCATGTACTAAGTACTACACACTGTATTCTGTCCTGTACTAAGTACTACACACTGTATTATGTCATGTACTAAGTACTACACACTGTATTGTGTCCTGTACTAAGTACTACACACTGTATTCTGTCCTGTACTAAGTACTACACACTGTATTCTGTCCTGTACTAAGTACTACACACTGTATTATGTCATGTACTAAGTACTACACACTGTATTCTGTCCTGTACTGAGTACTACACACTGTATTGTGTCCTGTACTAAGTACTACACACTGTATTGTGTCCTGTACTAAGTACTACACACTGTATTCTGTCCTGTACTAAGTACTACACACTGTATTATGTCATGTACTAAGTACTACACACTGTATTCTGTCCTGTACTAAGTACTACACACTGTATTCTGTCCTGTACTAAGTACTACACACTGTATTGTGTCCTATACTAAGTATTACACACTGTATTATGTCCTGTACTAAGTACTACACACTGTATTCTGTCCTGTACTAAGTACTACACACTGTATTCTGTCCTGTACTAAGTACTACACACTGTATTATGTCATGTACTAAGTACTACACACTGTATTCTGTCCTGTACTAAGTACTACACACTGTATTCTGTCCTGTACTAAGTAGTACACACTGTATTGTGTCATATACTAAGTATTACACACTGTATTATGTCCTGTACTAAGTACTACACACTGTATTCTGTCCTGTACTAAGTACTACACACTGTATTCTGTCCTGTACTAAGTACTACACACTGTATTGTCATGTACTAAGTACTACACACTGTATTCTGTCCTGTACTAAGTAATACACACTGTATTGTGTCCTGTACTAAGTACTACACACTGTATTGTGTCATATACTAAGTATTACACACTCTTTGTGTCCTGTACATACAGTACGTGTGTGTTTTCCAACAGAGTTTGCAGCACGTGTCCAACCATCTGGATCTAGAAGCTCCTCCATTTTAACCGAGTCTGTGTAACTCCTGGGTCAATGTGAGGTCTAACTAGTTTCCACTAACAGAGTTAGCAGCACGTGTCCAACCAACTGGATCTAGGAGCTCCTCCATATTAACTGAGTCTGTGTAACTCCTGGGTCAATGTGAGGTCTAACTAGTTTCCACTAACAGTGTTTAAGCAGCAAGTTAATGGTAATACAATGAACGTATGTAAATATACCACAAGAGTTACTAATAATGGGATTATTATCTATGATTTATTGGTTAATAATATATATATATATAAATGGGGCCGTTGCTCAGCTCAACTCTCCCACCTCCCAGTGTAATGGTTTTCTGTATGAGAAGGAGAGTCGGACCAAAATGCCGCGTGTAGATTGCGATCCATGTTTGAATGAACAAACGTAAAACACGAATCAATACAAACACTACAAAATAAAGAACGTGATGAACGTAACGAAAACCTAAACAGCCCTATCTGGTGAAAACACATAGACAGGAACAATCACCCACAAACACACAGTGAAACCCAGGCTACCTAAATATGGTTCCCAATCAGAAACAATGACGAACACCTGCCTCTGATTGAGAACCATATCAGGCCGAACATAGAACTGGACAAACTAGACATATAACATAGAATGCCCACTCAGATCACACCCTGACCAACCAAAACATAGAAACATACAAAGTAAACTATGGTCAGGGTGTGACACCCAGTTCTTGTTTTGTTTAAAACTCGCCTATTTGCACTGAAGGGTCACACTCCCGAGCCTAGACCTTCCAAATCCAACAAGATCCGGAGATCCTGGATCATGAGAAGAGGAGTGTTGGTGGATGACAGTATAGCTTCCGTTCCTCTCCCTCCCGAGGGAATGTCTGTTTTTCCTGTGGGAGAGAAGGAACGCTGTCCAGTCCTCTACTCCCCACTGAACCCATTTCCATGACTCAAGCCTAACAGCTTGTAATGTTATGTTGTGAAGTTGTTTGCCTAATTGAGTTTTCAATGATAACTCTATTTGATCAGTTACAAAACGACAGTTTTCAATAGAGCATTTGGTATTTTTTTGTCTCTATTATGCAATTATATTTCTGTGGTTATAGAGTCGTGGCCAAAAGTTTTGAGAATGACACAAATATAAATGTTCACAAAGTCTGCTGCCCTGTCTGTAGATACTTTTGTCAGATGTTACTATGGAATACCGAAGTATAATTACAAGCATTTCAGTATAATTTACAAGCAGTATAATTTACAAGCATAAGTGTCAAAGGCTTTTATGGACAATTACATGAAGTTGATGCAAAGAGTAAATATTTGCAGTGTTGACCCTTCTTTTTCAAGACCTCTGCAATCCGCCCTGGCATGCTCTCAGTGAACTTCTGGGCCACATCCTGACTGATGGCAGCACATTCTTGCATAATCAATGCTTGGAGTTTGTCAGAGTTTGTGGGTTCTTGTTTGTCCACCCGCCTCTTGAGGGTTGACCACAAGTTCTCAATGGGATTAAGGTCTGGGGTGTTTCCTGGCCATGGACCCAAAATATCGACGTTTTGTTCCCCGAGCCACTTAGTTATCACTTTAGCCTTATGGCAAGGTGCTCCATCATGCTGGAAAAGGCATTGTTCGTCACCAAACTGTTCCTGGATGGTTGGGAGAAGTTGCTCTCGGAGGATGTGTTGGTGCCATTCTATATTCATGGCTGTGTTCCTAGGCAAAATTGTGAGTGAGCCCACTCCATTGGCTGAGAAGCAACCCCACACATAAATGGTCTCAGGATGCTTTACTGTTGGCATGACACAGGACTGATGGTAGCGCTCACCTTGCCTTCTCCTGACAAGCTTTTTTTTCCAGATTCCCCCAAACAATCGGAAAGGGGATTCGTCAAAGAAAATTACTTTACCCCAGTCCTCAGCAGTCCAATCCCTGTACCTTTTGCAGAATATCAGTCTGTCCCTGATGTTTTTCCTGTAGAGAAGTACTGCCCTTCTTGACACCAGGCCATCCTCCAAAGGTCTTCGCCTCACTGTGCGTGCAGATGCACTTACACCTGCCTGCTGCCATTCCTGAGCAAGCTCTGTAATGGTGGTGCCCTGATCCCGCAGCTGAATCAAGTTTAGGAGACGGTCCTGGTGCTTGCTGGACTTTCTTGGGTGCCCTGAAGCCTTCTTCAAAACAATTGAACCGATCTCCTTGAAGTTCTTAATGATCCGATAAATGGTTTATTTATGTGCAATCTTACTGGCAGCAGTATCCTTGCCTGTGAAGCCCATTTGTGCAAAGCAATGATGACGGCACGTGTTTCCTTGCAGGTAACCATGGTTGACAGAGGAAGAACAATGATTCCAACTACCCTCCTTTTGAAGCTTCCAGTCTGTTATTTGAACTCAATCAGCATGACAGAGTGGAGTGATCTCCAGCCTTGTCCTCATCAACACTCACACCTGTGTTAACGAGAGAATCACTGACATGATGTCAGCTTTTGTAAATGTAAATGACATCGTCGAAGGCGAGGATCGGTAGGATTGTCAGTTTTATGAGGGTATGTTGGCAGCGTGATCAAAGGAGGCTTTGTTGCGAAATAGGAAGCCGATTCTAGATTTAATTTTGGATTGGAGATGCTTAATGTGAGTTTGGAAGGAGAGTTTACAGTCTAACCAGACACCTAGGTATTTGTAGTTGCTCACATATTCAAAGTCAGAACCGTCCAGATTAGTGATGCTAGTCGGGCAGGCGGGTGAGGGCAGCGATCGGTTGAAGAGCATGCATTTAGTTTTACTAGTGTTTAAGAGCAGGCCACGGAAGGAGTATTGTATGGCATTGAAGCTCATTTGGAGGTTTGTTAACACAGTGCCCAAAGAAGGGCCAGATGTATATAGAATGGTGTCTACATTGGACATGGCAACAAGACCTGCCCCACCTACCATGGACATGGAAACCAGACCTGCCCCACCTACCATGGACATTGAAACCAGACCTGCCCCACCTACCATGGACATGGAAACCAGACCTGCCCCACCTACCATGGACATGGAAACCAGACCTGCCCCACCTACCATGGACATGGCAACAAGACCTGCCCCACCTACCATGGACATGGCAAAAAGGCTTGTCCCACCTGCCATGGCAACACAAACCTCATGCACTATATTCAGCTTACCATCACATGTTAACTGAGCTGGACTGAGCTGTACTCTGCTCTACTCTACTCTGCTCTACTCTACTCTACTGTACTCTACTCTACTCTGCTGTACTCTGCTGTGCTCTGCTCTACTCTGCTCTACTCTACTCTACTCTGCTCTACTCTACTCTACTCTGCTCTACTCTGCTCTACTCCACTCTACTCTACTCTACTCTATACTCTACTCTGCTCTACTCTGCTCTACTCCGCTCTACTCTGCTCTGCTCTGCTCTGCTCGACTCTACTGTTCTGACCAGTCTATAGAAATCTGATTCACTAAATCCAACTGACTGTCACGTGGTACTAGTAGTACGTTGTGGCTCGAGGCACTCCTTTTGTGATCTAGGTTGTTACACCATGTGTTTAATCCAACTGTGTACAAAATAAGTCACAATACCAGCTGAATAAACAGGACTTGGAAGTAAAGGCTATTGTCCAGTAAACTGCAGTGTGTTGTAGCTGGTAATACTGTCAACAGTAGCATCCTGTGTCTCCTCTTATCCGCATAGGAGAAACCACGTGTTTGTGTTTGTACTGACTGTCCTGAGTTCCCCTTGGAGACGTTTGAGAAGGTGTATGCGTGTATGCGTTCTTTGTAGATGAAAATATTCAGGTAAAAATCTATTTTATTTTTGCCTGGTTCATAGATCTGTGTGTTCTTAAGCAAACTCCTGAGGTTGTTAGGGGAGTCAGAAGAGTTGGTTCAAGTACATCATATCTGAGACCAGACCAGACTACAAATCTCTCGCCTCTGATCATAACGATGAGGATGCCATATATTGTATTGGGATGTTAGTAGAACTCTAGTTCCAGATGACCTCTCCCTCAGGTGTACCCCATTGTGGGTTTCCCTGACCAGGAGATCTGTGATGCCTCCAGGAAGGCGTCTCAGGAACACCACAGTAGGTTCTCACCACAGTAGGTTCTCACCACAGCAAGTTGCCTGTCACATCCTACAACAGGTGAGCCTTCTCTCAGTCCTGCTAGTGACCTGTCCCAATACACATCCTACAACAGGTGAGTCTTCTCTCAGTCTTGCTAGTGACCTGTCCCAATACACATCCTACAACAGGTGAGCCTTCTCTCAGTCCTGCTAGTGACCTGTCCCAATACACATCCTACAACAGGTGAGTCTTCTCTCAGTCTTGCTAGTGACCTGTCCCAATACTCACCCTACAACAGGTGAGCCTTCTCTCAGTCCTGCTAGTGACCTGTCCCAATACACATCCTACAACAGGTGAGCCTTCTCTCAGTCTTGCTAGTGACCTGTCCCAATACACATCCTACAACAGGTGAGCCTTCTCTCAGTCCTGCTAGTGACCTGTCCCAATACACATCCTACAACAGGTGAGCCTTCTCTCAGTCTTGCTAGTGACCTGTCCCAATACTCATCCTACAACCGGTGAGCCTTCTCTCAGTCCTGCTAGTGACCTGTGCCAATACTCCTGAACTGCATCCTTCCTCCTCTGTCAGTTGCATCTTGCAGCAGGTCTGTCTAGGTATCTAGGTCTTTTCTAGAGCTTTCCACACGACTGATCCCGAACAGAGCCGTGCCAAGCCAAGCTTTACGGAGCTAGACTGCTTACTAATCCACTTTAGCTCAGGATGATAGTGTAAAGAGTATCTTAGCCCAGGGTCATGTTCTTACGCTACTGAACGGATTCCTCTCCCCTGCGATGCCCCACCTGAACACTATCATCTTGTGTCAATACCAGCGGAGGCTGGTGGTAGGAGCTATAGGAGGACGGGCTCATTGTAATGGCTGGACTGGAATAAATGGAACGGAGTCCAACATGTGGTTTCCATATGTGTGATGTGTTTCATACCGTTCCATTCATTCCATTCCATACATTACAATGAGCCCCTCCTCCTATAGCTCCTCCCACCAGCCTCAGCTAGTCAATACTATTAATCTGTATCCTTCCATTCTCCCTTACCTTAAAAATACAATTGCCTTTAACGGCCACTAGAGGTCAGCCCTCTCATAACAGAGCCTTTCTGCAATGAGGTTTGACTACAATGTGGACTTTGTAATGCGTTGTTATATCCACTCAAACGTTCCTATTCCTTCACAGCGTCAAACCATTGAATGGGTTCCCGTCACTCCGGTCTTCTATAGTTACAATGGAAAAAAACGAAGACTACTTTGTTTACGGTCTTGATAATAACGTTTCCTACTCCTAAATATCCCTCCGCCTGTGTTTCAGCAAACAAGTTGAATTGAAAGTATATTCATCACACGTTTTAATTGAAAAGATATGCTATACTATAGCAATGATATCCAAAGTCTATGAAACCGGATACCGGAATGTTTGTTATTAGAATAGAATCATTCGGATATAATCTAGTCAATCTGTTTCTATGTTTTGGATCATCCACTGAACTAGAGGAGGAGGAGACTTGTTGCCGGTGCGGAGTTAGTGTGTGTTTCTAATTGTAATCAATGAATTGGTTTTATATGAATCTGAGTATTCTACTACGTCCTCCTCAGTCACAATTTACATGTTGAATTTACAAGGGAAAAAAAAATGTATATAACCTGTGTTTTTATAAATGTCTTTGATTTTGTATATCTCTATCTTTGATCATTTGGAATTGGTAGGGTGGGATCATGCAAAAAAAGGTATTAGGTGAACAATAGGTTAGTAAAGAAAGAAAAACAACAGTAAAAAGACAGTGAAAGACAGCAGTAGCGAGGCTATATACAGTAGCGAGGCTATATACAGTAGCGAGGCTATATACAGTAGGGAGGCTATATACAGTAGCGAGGCTATATACAGTAGGGAGGCTATACACAGTAGCGAGGCTATATACAGTAGCGAGGCTATATACAGTAGCAAGGCTATATACAGTAGTGAGGCTATATACAGTAGAGAGGCTATATACAGTAGAGGCTATATACAGTAGCGAGGATATGTACAGTAGCGAGGCTATATACAGTAGTGAGGCTATATACAGTGGAGAGGCTATATACAGTAGAGGCTATATACAGTAGCGAGGATATGTACAGTAGCGAGGCTATATACAGTAGAGAGGATATATACAGTAGTGAGGATATATACAGTAGAGGCTATATACAGTAGTGAGGCTATATACAGTAGAGAGGCTATATACAGTAGAGGCTATATACAGTAGTGAGGCTATATACAGTAGTGAGGCTATATACAGTAGGGAGGCTATATACAGTAGGGAGGCTATATACAGTAGTGAGGCTATATACAGTAGCGAGACTATATACAGTAGTGAGGCTATATACAGTAGCGAGGCTATTTACAGTAGTGAGGCTATATACAGTAGGGAGGCTATATACAGTAGTGAGGCTATATACAGTAGCGAGACTATATACAGTAGAGAGGCTATATGCAGTAGGGAGGCTATATACAGTAGCGAGGCTATTTACAGTAGTGAGGCTATATACAGTAGAGAGGCTATATACAGTAGTGAGGCTATATACAGTAGCGAGGCTATATACAGTAGAGAGGCTATATACAGTAGTGAGGCTATATACAGTAGCGAGACAATATACAGTAGAGAGGCTATATACAGTAGCGAGGCTATTTACAGTAGTGAGGCTATATACAGTAGAGAGGCTATATACAGTAGCGAGGCTATATACAGGCACCGGTTAGTCAGGCTGATGTGAGATAGTATGTACATGTAGATATGGATGAAGTGACTGCATTAAATAACCCTGCCCCTTTTTTGCACTTTTCGTTAGAGCCTGTAAGTAAGCATTTCACTGTAGTCTACACCTGTTGTATTCAGCATTTCACTGTAGTCAACACCTGTTGTATTCAGCATTTCACTGTAGTCTACACCTGTTGTATTCAGCATTTCACTGTAGTCTACACCTGTTGTATTCAGCATTTCACTGTAGTCTACACCTGTTGTATTCAGCATTTCACTGTAGTCTACACCTGTTGTATTCAGCATTTCACTGTAGTCTACACCTGTTGTATTCAGCATTTCACTGTAGTCAACACCTGTTGTATTCAGCATTTCACTGTAGTCTACACCTGTTGTATTCAGCATTTCACTGTAGTCTACACCTGTTGTATTCAGCATTTCACTGTAGTCTACACCTGTTGTATTCAGCATTTCACTGTAGTCTACACCTGTTGTATTCAGCATTTCACTGTAGTCTACACCTGTTGTATTCAGCATTTCACTGTAGTCTACACCTGTTGTATTCAGCATTTCACTGTAGTCAACACCTGTTGTATTCAGCATTTCACTGTAGTCTACACCTGTTGTATTCAGCATTTCACTGTAGTCAACACCTGTTGTATTCAGCATTTCACTGTAGTCTACACCTGTTGTATTCAGCATTTCACTGTAGTCTACACCTGTTGTATTCAGCATTTCACTGTAGTCTACACCTGTTGTATTCAGCATTTCACTGTAGTCTACACCTGTTGTATTCAGCATTTCACTGTAGTCTACACCTGTTGTATTCAGCATTTCACTGTAGTTAACACCTGTTGTATTCAGCATTTCACGGTAGTTAACACCTGTTGTATTCAGCATTTCACTGTAAGGTCTAGTAGACCTGTTGTATTCAGCATTTCACTGTAGTTAACACCTGTTGTATTCAGCATTTCACTGTGAGGTCTACTACACCTGTTGTATTCAGCATTTCACTGTGAGGTCTACCTACACCTGTTGTATTCAGCATTTCACTGTAGTTAACACCTGTTGTATTCAGAATTTCACTGTAAGGTCTACTACACCTGTTGTATTCAGCATTTCACTGTAGTTAATACCTGTTGTATTCAGCATTTCACTGTAAGGTCTAGTAGACCTGTTGTATTCAGCATTTCACTGCAGTTAACACCTGTTGTATTCAGCATTTCACTGTAAGGTCTAGTAGACCTGTTGTATTCAGCATTTCACTGTAGTTAACACCTGTTGTATTCAGCATTTCACTGTAAGGTCTACTACACCTGTGGTATTCAGCATTTCACTGTAGTCTACACCTGTTGTATTCAGCATTTCACTGTAGTCTACACCTGTTGTATTCAGCATTTCACTGTAGTCTACACCTGTTGTATTCAGCATTTCACTGTAGTCTACACCTGTTGTATTCAGCATTTCACTGTAGTCTACACCTGTTGTATTCAGCATTTCACTGTAGTCTACACCTGTTGTATTCAGCATTTCACTGTAGTTAACACCTGTTGTATTCAGCATTTCACTGTAAGGTCTAGTAGACCTGTTGTATTCAGCATTTCACTGTAGTTAACACCTGTTGTATTCAGCATTTCACTGTAAGGTCTAGTAGACTTGTTGTATTCAGCATTTCACTGTAGTTAACACCTGTTGTATTCAGCATTTCACTGTAAGGTCTACTACACCTGTGGTATTCAGCATTTCACTGTAGTCTACACCTGTTGTATTCAGCATTTCACTGTAGTCTACACCTGTTGTATTCAGCATTTCACTGTAGTCTACACCTGTTGTATTCAGCATTTCACTGTAGTCTACACCTGTTGTATTCAGCATTTCACTGTAGTCTACACCTGTTGTATTCAGCATTTCACTGTAGTTAACACCTGTTGTATTCAGCATTTTACTGTGAGGTCTACTACACCTGTTGTATTCAGCATTTCACTGTGAGGTCTACCTACACCTGTTGTATTCAGCATTTCACTGTAGTTAACACCTGTTGTATTCAGAATTTCACTGTAAGGTCTACTACACCTGTTGTATTCAGCATTTCACTGTAGTTAATACCTGTTGTATTCAGCATTTCACTGTAAGGTCTAGTAGACCTGTTGTATTCAGCATTTCACTGTAGTTAACACCTGTTGTATTCAGCATTTCACTGTGAGGTCTACTACACCTGTTGTATTCAGCATTTCACTGTGAGGTCTACCTACACCTGTTGTATTCAGCATTTCACTGTAGTTAACACCTGTTGTATTCAGAATTTCACTGTAAGGTCTACTACACCTGTTGTATTCAGCATTTCACTGTAGTTAATACCTGTTGTATTCAGCATTTCACTGTAAGGTCTAGTAGACCTGTTGTATTCAGCATTTCACTGCAGTTAACACCTGTTGTATTCAGCATTTCACTGTAAGGTCTAGTAGACCTGTTGTATTCAGCATTTCACTGTAGTTAACACCTGTTGTATTCAGCATTTCACTGTAAGGTCTACTACACCTGTGGTATTCAGCATTTCACTGTAGTCTACACCTGTTGTATTCAGCATTTCACTGTAGTCTACACCTGTTGTATTCAGCATTTCACTGTAGTCTACACCTGTTGTATTCAGCATTTCACTGTAGTCTACACCTGTTGTATTCAGCATTTCACTGTAGTCTACACCTGTTGTATTCAGCATTTCACTGTAGTCTACACCTGTTGTATTCAGCATTTCACTGTAGTTAACACCTGTTGTATTCAGCATTTCACTGTAAGGTCTAGTAGACCTGTTGTATTCAGCATTTCACTGTAGTTAACACCTGTTGTATTCAGCATTTCACTGTAAGGTCTAGTAGACTTGTTGTATTCAGCATTTCACTGTAGTTAACACCTGTTGTATTCAGCATTTCACTGTAAGGTCTACTACACCTGTGGTATTCAGCATTTCACTGTAGTCTACACCTGTTGTATTCAGCATTTCACTGTAGTCTACACCTGTTGTATTCAGCATTTCACTGTAGTCTACACCTGTTGTATTCAGCATTTCACTGTAGTCTACACCTGTTGTATTCAGCATTTCACTGTAGTCTACACCTGTTGTATTCAGCATTTCACTGTAGTTAACACCTGTTGTATTCAGCATTTTACTGTGAGGTCTACTACACCTGTTGTATTCAGCATTTCACTGTGAGGTCTACCTACACCTGTTGTATTCAGCATTTCACTGTAGTTAACACCTGTTGTATTCAGAATTTCACTGTAAGGTCTACTACACCTGTTGTATTCAGCATTTCACTGTAGTTAATACCTGTTGTATTCAGCATTTCACTGTAAGGTCTAGTAGACCTGTTGTATTCAGCATTTCACTGTAGTTAACACCTGTTGTATTCAGCATTTCACTGTAAGGTCTACTACACCTGTGGTATTCAGCATTTCACTGTAGTCTACACCTGTTGTATTCAGCACTTCACTGTAGTCTACACCTGTTGTATTCAGCATTTCACTGTAGTCTACACCTGTTGTATTCAGCATTTCACTGTAGTCTACACCTGTTGTATTCTGCGCACATGACAAATAAACTTTGACTTGATTTAATGTGGAGAAAATGAATTACTTGTCTAGGCCCGTTATTATAGTACCCAACCAATACGTTATCATAATGTGCTAGATACACCTGCACAAACACATAATATTGTTCCCACTCGATGTGCGTCATGAGTGTAATGAGCAGATATTTGATTGGCGACAGAGCGGGAGGGAGCTGGGAAGCGCAGCCGAGGATGATGGAGAGAGGGACTACCTACCGGAGGAGTGGCCTTCACGATCCCAGCCCAACATGCGGAGTTTGTTTATAACGTGTGGAACGCGACAATGTGGAGTCATCTCACGTCGCTTCTCTTTCTCAAACCCTGCGGCAGATCGTTTCACCCTGTCACTGTATCAGGAGCCCGTCTACGTTAGATTTGGACTGGAATAACTCATCTTCAGAAATCAAAGAGTCTGGTAAGTTGCGGAAAAGTTTACTTTCTGACATTAACTTTGATTTTTGAAACGGCTCTTTCAATTTTGTGAGGCAGGCTATGAGGATATTGTTGGCAGGTAAAATCTGTAAAGCACATGATTTATGAGATGATGCTATACATCTATTCTAGATCAATCAATAGCCTACCAAAATTATTTCACAACTTATTTTGCTCTGTTTATAAACGTGTAAACAGCCGAATATATTCCAATGTGTGTGACTGAGATTCAGGGAGAAGCTCAATGTCTACATTGAGACATTTACTATGTTGATTTTCGAGGAATATCCATTTACAATGGAAGATATTGAAGCTTAAAACACAGTAAGTTTAGAACCAGTAGCATAGAGAATACAGTGAACCACCCCTAAAGCAAATCTCTGGTCCTGGCTGAAATGAGTAAGGTGCAGTGATTGTCTATAAGACATCCTGTTGTGGCAGTTGACTCCTCTGTACAAACTGTTCGTCAGACTGTTGTTTAGTCCTGTGACTGTGGCTACGTTGTGCCTTTCCTCTGTCTTTCCTCTGTGACTACGTTGTGCCTTTCCTCAGTCTGTGACTGTGACTACGTTGTGCCTTTCCTCTGTCTGTGACTGTGGCTACATTGTGCCTTTCCTCCGTCTGTGTCTGTGGCTACATTGTGCCTTTCCTCCATCTGTGACTGTGGCTACGTTGTGCCTTTCCTCAGTCTGTGACTGTGGCTACGTTGTGCCTTTCCTCAGTCTGTGACTGTGGCTACGTTGTGCCTTTCCTCAGTCTGTGACTGTGGCTACGTTGTGCCTTTCCTCAGTCTGTGACTGTGGCTACGTTGTGCCTTTCCTCCGTCTGTGACTGTGGCTACATTGTGCCTTTCCTCCGTCTGTGTCTGTGGCTACGTTGCTTCACTCTCTTTCCCATGACTGTATCTCTGCATTGTGTCTTTCCTCTTATCTCAGTGCCACTGGAATAATAGTTTGACATAGGCACGGAACCTAACAAGGGAGAAGGGGAAAGATACTTTAACCTACTTGGATAGAGGGAGAGAGAGAGAGAGAGAGAGAGAGAGAAAGAGAGAGATGAAGAGAGAGAGAGATGAAGAGAGAGAGAGAGAGAGAGAGAGAGAGATGAAGAGAGAGAGAGATGAAGAGAGAGAGAGAGAGAGAGAGCGCGCGAGAGCAAGAGACAGAGCGAGCTAGAGAGCGAGAGGCAGAGTGAGAGAGCGAGAGAGAGAGCGCGCGAGAGAGACAGAGAGAGAGAGAGAGAGAGAGAGAGAGAGAGCGTGAACGAGAGAGAGAGAGAGAGAGAGAAACAGCACTAGATGCTTGGAGAGTTTGAGTATGCTGTCGGTGACACATCAAATCAAAGTTTATTTGTCACGTGCACCGAATACAACAGGTGTAGTAGACCTTACAGTGAAATACTTACTTACAGGCTCTAACCAACAGCGCAAAAAAGGTATTAGGGGAACAACAGGTAAGTAAAGAAATAAAACAACTGTAAAAAGACAGGCTATATACAGTAGCGAAGCTATAAAAGTAGAGAGGCTACATACAGACACCGGTTAGTCAGGCTGATTGAGGTAGTATGTACATGAATGTATAGTTAAAGTGACTAAACATGTTAAACCTCTGATGTAGAGAGCTGCTCACTCTCCACAGTAGAGAACATCTAGCCAGGTACTTCACTACAGAGTCTCTATCTACTTCACTCTCTACTGTAGAGAACATCTAACCAGGTACTTCACTACAGAGTCTCTATGTACTTCACTCTCTACTGTAGAGAACATCTAACCAGGTACTTCACTACAGAGTCTCTATGTACTTCACTCTCTACTGTAGACAACATCTAGCCAGGTACTTCACTACAGAGTCTCTATGTACTTCACTCTCTACTGTAGAGAACATCTAACCAGGTACTTCACTACAGAGTCTCTATGTACTTCACTCTCTACTGTAGAGAACATCTAACCAGGTACTTCACTACAGAGTCTCTATGTACTTCACTCTCTACTGTAGAGAACATCTAACCAGGTACTTCACTACAGAGTCTCTATGTACTTCACTCTCTACTGTAGAGAACATCTAACCAGGTACTTCACTACAGAGTCTCTATGTACTTCACTCTCTACTGTAGACAACATCTAGCCAGGTACTTCACTCTCTACTGTAGAGAACATCTAACCAGGTACTTCACTCTCTACTGTAGAGAACATCTAACCAGGTACTTCACTCTCTACTGTAGAGAACATCTAGCCAGGTACTTCACTCTCTACTGTAGAGAACATCTAGCCAGGTTCTTCACTCTCTACTGTAGAGAACATCTAACCAGGTACTTCACTACAGAGTCTCCATGTACTTCACTCTCTACTGTAGAGAACATCTAACCAGGTACTTCACTACAGAGTCTCTATGTACTTCACTCTCTACTGTAGAGAACATCTAACCAGGTACTTCACTACAGAGTCTCTATGTACTTCACTCTCTACTGTAGACAACATCTAGCCAGGTACTTCACTCTCTACTGTAGAGAACATCTAACCAGGTACTTCACTCTCTACTGTAGAGAGCATCTAGCCAGGTACTTCACTCTCTACTGTAGAGAACATCTAACCAGGTACTTCACTCTCTACTGTAGAGAGCATCTAGCCAGGTTCTTCACTCTCTACTGTAGAGAACATCTAGCCAGGTACTTCACTACAGAGTCTCTATGTACTTTACTCTTTACTGTGGAGAACATCTAGCCAGGTACTTCACTACAGAGTCTCTATCTCTTTCACTCTCTACTGTAGAGAACATCTAGCCAGGTACTTCACTACATGTTCTCTACAGTAGAGAGTGAAGTACATAGAGACTATGTAGTGAAGTACCTGGCTAGATGCTCTCTACAGTAGAGAGTGAAGTACCTGGCTAGATGTTCTCTACAGTAGAGAGTGAAGTACCTGGCTAGATGTTGTCTACAGTAGAGAGTGAAGTACATAGAGACTCTGTAGTGAAGTACCTGGTTAGATGTTCTCTACAGTAGAGAGTGAAGTACATAGAGACTCTGTAGTGAAGTACCTGGTTAGATGTTCTCTACAGTAGAGAGTGAAGTACATGGAGACTCTGTAGTGAAGTACCTGGTTAGATGTTCTCTACAGTAGAGAGTGAAGAACCTGGCTAGATGTTCTCTACAGTAGAGAGTGAAGTACCTGGCTAGATGTTCTCTACAGTAGAGAGTGAAGTACCTGGTTAGATGTTCTCTACAGTAGAGAGTGAAGTACATAGAGACTATCTAACCAGGTACTTCACTCTCTACTGTAGAGAACATCTAGCCAGGTACTTCACTCTCTACTGTAGAGAACATCTAGCCAGGTTCTTCACTCTCTACTGTAGAGAACATCTAACCAGGTACTTCACTACAGAGTCTCCATGTACTTCACTCTCTACTGTAGAGAACATCTAACCAGGTACTTCACTACAGAGTCTCTATGTACTTCACTCTCTACTGTAGAGAACATCTAACCAGGTACTTCACTACAGAGTCTCTATGTACTTCACTCTCTACTGTAGACAACATCTAGCCAGGTACTTCACTCTCTACTGTAGAGAACATCTAGCCAGGTACTTCACTCTCTACTGTAGAGAGCATCTAGCCAGGTACTTCACTCTCTACTGTAGAGAACATCTAACCAGGTACTTCACTCTCTACTGTAGAGAGCATCTAGCCAGGTTCTTCACTCTCTACTGTAGAGAACATCTAGCCAGGTACTTCACTACAGAGTCTCTATGTACTTCACTCTTTACTGTGGAGAACATCTAGCCAGGTACTTCACTACAGAGTCTCTATCTCTTTCACTCTCTACTGTAGAGGACATCTAGCCAGGTACTTCACTACAGAGTCTCTATGTACTTCACTCTCTACTGTAGAGAACATCTAACCAGGTACTTCACTCTCTACTGTAGAGAACATCTAGCCAGGTACTTCACTCTCTACTGTAGAGAACATCTAGCCAGGTTCTTCACTCTCTACTGTAGAGAACATCTAACCAGGTACTTCACTACAGAGTCTCCATGTACTTCACTCTCTACTGTAGAGAACATCTAACCAGGTACTTCACTACAGAGTCTCTATGTACTTCACTCTCTACTGTAGAGAACATCTAACCAGGTACTTCACTACAGAGTCTCTATGTACTTCACTCTCTACTGTAGACAACATCTAGCCATGTACTTCACTCTCTACTGTAGAGAACATCTAACCAGGTACTTCACTCTCTACTGTAGAGAACATCTAACCAGGTACTTCACTCTCTACTGTAGAGAGCATCTAGCCAGGTACTTCACTCTCTACTGTAGAGAACATCTAACCAGGTACTTCACTCTCTACTGTAGAGAGCATCTATCCAGGTTCTTCACTCTCTACTGTAGAGAACATCTAGCCAGGTACTTCACTACAGAGTCTCTATGTACTTCACTCTTTACTGTAGAGAACATCTAGCCAGGTACTTCACTACAGAGTCTCTATGTACTTCACTCTCTACTGTAGAGAACATCTAACCAGGTACTTCACTCTCTACTGTAGAGAACATCTAACCAGGTACTTCACTCTCTACTGTAGAGAGCATCTAGCCAGGTACTTCACTCTCTACTGTAGAGAACATCTAACCAGGTACTTCACTCTCTACTGTAGAGAGCATCTAGCCAGGTACTTCACTCTCTACTGTAGAGAACATCTAGCCAGGTACTTCACTCTCTACTGTAGAGAACATCTAGCCAGGTACTTCACTCTCTACTGTAGAGAACATCTAGCCAGGTACTTCACTCTCTCAGTGGGTGCTCCAGTGCAGTGTTCACACTTCACAATGCTTATCTGGCTGGTGCCCTGCTCCAACGGTAACTGAGCTGCCTCGGCCACAAGCTAGCAAACAATAGCCGACCTGATATACCCGATGAACATTGATTTATTTTTATCCTCCCATACTCGAAGTCCTGTTATCTACATATTCCAAGTCATTGTTTGAAATTGAAACGCATTTCTGAGTTGATATTGAGTATCAATAGAACTGAATGAGAATAGAATGTCTACTTTGTCGTCCATTTTTGTGAGAAACAGAATTGTGTCCCTCTGCATATGTCAAAAATGGTACAACAAAATATATCTCTTCTAACGTTTACAATCTCTATTCTAGGGTGACATCGTGATGGAATTATCACTATATCTTATTTCCATGAGTGTCTGTTTGACATAAAGAGACAGATGTTTAAAGTGCTGTCTATCCATCAGCGGGGAATCATTCCCAGGAGCTACACAGCCTTCAAGACGGTTTGAACATCGTTTACAACACATTTTTTATTTTATTTAACCTTTATTTAAGAAGGTAAAACAAAGTCAGTTAAGAACAAATTCTTATTTTCAATAAGTGCCTAGGAACAGTGGGTTAACTGCCTGTTCAGGTGTTTGAACTTGCAACCTTCCAATTACTAGTCCAACACTCTAACCACTGGGCTACCCTGCTGCCACAACCAACATGTCCCAATATGCTTTGTGTTTACCGTGAACAAGCAGCTACAATAGTCATTTACAACATTAACAATGTCTACACTGTATTTCTGACCAATTTGATGTTATTTTAAAAATCGACCATTTATTTACAAAACATTTTGCTTTTCTTTCAAAAACAAGGACATTTCAAAGTGACCCCAAACTTTTTAATGGTCTCATTTCGCTGACGACCCTCCCGGCTCCGCCCACCGACATCCTATTAAAGGAAAACAAGAGCAAAAAGAAAGAATTCGGCAGACGGAGTGGGAGGGTCAATGCAATGGTCTTCACTCTCTCCCCCCTATTTCCTCCTCTTTGTCTCTGACGTGTAGTTTCATCATGATAATAGAGACTACAGCCAGATCTGAGCTAGTCATAGGCAATAACTACTTGTAGGGGCTCGGGTGTTGTAACGTGAGTTGTAACATATGTACAGTGTTACACCATTCCCTCATCAACACAAAGACTGAGATATTTATTCATTTAAAAACTGCCACGTTGAGAGATGATCTGTCCTTATCCAATAAACAATGTTACATGTTACTGAGAGGTCTCCGGTGTATTAGAACCAGAACCCGGTGACCAGAACCTGCTGATGTGTTCTCTTCCTCTCCAGGTCCAGTTGATTGATTTTACCTAACGGGACTGTGCCAGGGCTCAGAGGTTACAGGCTAGTCTGAGGCTGGGCTGAGAGGGTCTGAAAATGTGTCAAAAATACCACAATAGTACCTATTTAGTGCACTACTTTTGACTAGAGCCTTATACGACCCTGGTCAAAAGTAGGGCACAATATAGGACACAGCCTGAGGGTGAGCCGGACTTAGAATGGACTTTGAGGGGTCTGAATCTAGAGGCTAGGCTGGAGGTCAGTCTGTCTGTTGGGACACCTCCAGTCCTCTATTGCTAGTCAGCGAAGCACACTGGGCGGCAGGTTTTGTTCCTCAAATTAACCCAGAGGTCCCATGCACATCTCATGGGACCAGCTCTCTGATCTTACCCTCCCTATATCTCTCCCAGCACTCCATCCCTCCACCCCCCTCCCCATGCCCCAGCTACCTCCCTCTGGCTTGCTGCTACGCCGTCAGGGACTAGGTAGAACTCCGGGTCTGGTTCTCCTCACAACAGGGTAGAGCTCTGGGTCTGGTTCTCCTCACAGCAGACTGACAGATCTGCAGTGGAAAGAGAGGGAAGGCTGAGGAAAGAGCGAGAGAAGGATGAGGGGGGAGGGAGAGGGGGACAGAGCGAGAGAGAGATAAAGGGGAGGGAGAGAAAGATGAGGGAGGGAGGGAGAGGGGGGCAGAAAGAGTGAGAGAGAGATGAGGGAGGGAGGGAGAGATGAGGGAGGGAGAGAGGGAGAGAGATGAGGGAGGGAGGGAGGGAGGGAGGGAGGGAGGGAGGGAGGGAGGGAGGGAGGGAGGGAGGGAGGGAGGGAGGGAGGGAGGGAGGGAGGGAGGGGAGAGAGAGAGAGGAGGAGAGAGAGAGAGAGAGCGAGATGAAGGGGGTGTGATGAAGGGATGAGTATTACATGTTGTATTGTCTTTCTAGTTCAGGTCCTACAGTCAGAGTGTAAATCTAGAACCAGTAGAACATATTGAATATGTAACATTATCTATAAAACATATCATATTGCCTCTTTAAACACTGCAAGACCAAGGCACTGTGGGTCTGTAGGAAAGACAGAGGGAGATAGATGCTGCTGGGTGGTTTATAGTCAAGACGGGGTCCTGGGTCCTTCTCATTGTTTCAGTATGTGTCAGACTGCTGCCTAAGGAGGGCGAGAGAGAGAGATGGGTTGAGAGAGAGAGCATGAGAGAGGAGGAGAATGAAAGAGAGTGAAAGATAGGGGGGAGGAAGTTAAAAATCAGAGAGACTGTAGGTATCAAGTACCCCTGTTTTCCCTTCGATGAGGAAAGCTATGAAGTGTTTATTTCCTAAACGTCTCAGTTGTATATTTTGATTTAATTGATTTAAAACATGCTATTTCAAATATTTAATTTAACCGTTTTTTACCGTCTTTTTCAGTCAGAGGTGGTGTACCGACTGTTTCAGTCAGAGGTGGTGTACCGACTGTTTCAGTCAGAGGTGGTGTACCGACTGTTTCAGTCAGAGGTGGTGTACCGACTGTTTCAGTCAGAGGTGGTGTACCGACTGTTTCAGTCAGAGGTGGTGTACCGACTGTTTCAGTCAGAGGTGGTGTACCGACTGTTTCAGTCAGAGGTGGTGTAGCGACTGTTTCAGTCAGAGGTGGTATACCGTCTGTTTCAGTCAGAGGTGGTGTACCGTCTGTTTCAGTCAGAGGTGGTGTACCGACTGTTTCAGTCAGTCAGAGGTGGTGTACCGACTGTTTCAGTCAGAGGTGGTATAACGTCTGTTTCAGTCAGAGGTGGTGTACCGACTGTTTCAGTCAGAGGTGGTGTACCGTCTGTTTCAGTCAGAGGTGGTATACCGTCTGTTTCAGTCAGAGGTGGTGTACCGTCTGTTTCAGTCAGCGGTGGTGTACCGTCTGTTTCAGTCAGTCAGAGGTGGTATACCGTCTGTTTCAGTCAGTGGTGGTATACCGTCTGTTTCAGTCAGAGGTGATGTACCGTCTGTTTCAGTCAGAGGTGGTATACCGACTGTTTCAGTCAGAGGTGATGTACCGTCTGTTTCAGTCAGAGGTGGTGTACCGTCTGTTTCAGTCAGTCAGAGGTGGTATACCGACTGTTTCAGTCAGAGGTGGTGTACCGACTGTTTCAGTCAGAGGTGGTATACCGTCTGTTTCAGTCAGAGGTGGTATACCGTCTGTTTCAGTCAGAGGTGGTATACCGACTGTTTCAGTCAGTCAGAGGTGGTGTACCGACTGTTTCAGTCAGTCAGAGGTGGTGTACCGACTGTTTCAGTCAGTCAGAGGTGGTGTACCGACTGTTTAGGTCAGAGGTGGTATACCGACTGTTTCAGTCAGTCAGAGGTGGTATACCGACTGTTTCAGTCAGTCAGAGGTGGTATACCGACTGTTTCAGTCAGTCAGAGGTGGTATAGCGACTGTTTTAGTCAGTCAGAGGTGGTATACCGTCTGTTTCAGTCAGTCAGAGGTGGTATACCGTCTGTTTCAGTCAGAGGTGGTGTACCGACTGTTTCAGAGGTGGTGTACCGACTGTTTCAGTCAGAGGTGGTGTACCGACTGTTTCAGTCAGAGGTGGTATACCGACTGTTTCAGTCAGTCAGAGGTGGTATACCGACTGTTTCAGTCAGTCAGAGGTGGTATACCGACTGTTTCAGTCAGTCAGAGGTGGTATACCGACTGTTTCAGTCAGTCAGAGGTGGTATTCCGTCTGTTTCAGTCAGAGGTTGTGTACCGACTGTTTCAGTCAGAGGTGGTGTACCGACTGTTTCAGTCAGTCAGAGGTGGTGTACCGACTGTTTCAGTCAGTCAGAGGTGGTGTACCGACTGTTTCAGTCAGAGGTGGTATACCGTCTGTTTCAGTCAGAGGTGGTGTACCGACTGTTTCAGTCAGTCAGAGGTGGTGTACCGACTGTTTCAGTCAGTCAGAGGTGGTGTACCGACTGTTTCAGTCAGAGGTGGTATACCGTCTGTTTCAGTCAGAGGTGGTATACCGTCTGTTTCAGTCAGAGGTGGTGTACCGTCTGTTTCAGTCAGCGGTGGTGTACCGTCTGTTTCAGTCAGTCAGAGGTGGTATACCGTCTGTTTCAGTCAGTGGTGGTATACCGTCTGTTTCAGTCAGAGGTGATGTACCGTCTGTTTCAGTCAGAGGTGGTATACCGACTGTTTCAGTCAGAGGTGATGTACCGTCTGTTTCAGTCAGAGGTGGTGTACCGTCTGTTTCAGTCAGTCAGAGGTGGTATACCGACTGTTTCAGTCAGAGGTGGTGTACCGACTGTTTCAGTCAGAGGTGGTATACCGTCTGTTTCAGTCAGAGGTGGTATACCGTCTGTTTCAGTCAGAGGTGGTATACCGACTGTTTCAGTCAGTCAGAGGTGGTGTACCGACTGTTTCAGTCAGTCAGAGGTGGTGTACCGACTGTTTCAGTCAGTCAGAGGTGGTGTACCGACTGTTTAGGTCAGAGGTGGTATACCGACTGTTTCAGTCAGTCAGAGGTGGTATACCGACTGTTTCAGTCAGTCAGAGGTGGTATACCGACTGTTTCAGTCAGTCAGAGGTGGTATAGCGACTGTTTTAGTCAGTCAGAGGTGGTATACCGTCTGTTTCAGTCAGTCAGAGGTGGTATACCGTCTGTTTCAGTCAGAGGTGGTGTACCGACTGTTTCAGAGGTGGTGTACCGACTGTTTCAGTCAGAGGTGGTGTACCGACTGTTTCAGTCAGAGGTGGTATACCGACTGTTTCAGTCAGTCAGAGGTGGTATACCGACTGTTTCAGTCAGTCAGAGGTGGTATACCGACTGTTTCAGTCAGTCAGAGGTGGTATACCGACTGTTTCAGTCAGTCAGAGGTGGTATTCCGTCTGTTTCAGTCAGAGGTTGTGTACCGACTGTTTCAGTCAGAGGTGGTGTACCGACTGTTTCAGTCAGTCAGAGGTGGTGTACCGACTGTTTCAGTCAGTCAGAGGTGGTGTACCGACTGTTTCAGTCAGAGGTGGTATACCGTCTGTTTCAGTCAGAGGTGGTGTACCGACTGTTTCCGTCAGAGTTGTTGTACCGACTGTTTCCGTCAGAGTTGGTGTACCGACTGTTTCCGTCAGAGGTGGTGTACCGACTGTTTCAGTCAGAGGTGGTGTACCTACTGTTTCAGTCAGAGGTGGTGTACCTACTGTTTCAGTCAGAGGTGGTGTACCTACTGTTTCAGTCAGAGGTGGTGTACCGACTGTTTCAGTCAGAGGTGGTGTACCGACTGTTTCAGTCCGTCAGAGGTGGTATACCGTCTGTTTCAGTCAGAGGTGGTGTACCGACTGTTTCAGTCAGTCAGAGGTGGTATACTGTCTGTTTCCGTCAGAGGTGGTGTACCTACTGTTTCAGTTAGAGGTGGTGTACCGACTGTTTCAGTCCGTCAGAGGTGGTGTACCGACTGTTTCAGTCAGTCAGAGGTGGTGTACCAGCTGTCTATAGGTATGACAGAGTTTTATACGCTCCTGTTTAAATTATTCATCAAATGAATTGATTGATTATTTTTATTAGTGTAATTGGGAGAACACCCTAATTCAGCTGCATAGCGTGTGTATGTTTAAGTATCAATCAGATGGAATTTCAGCCCCACACTCCCAGCTGTGTCTGTGACAGCGCGTTGAAGAATAGAGTCCCATGTCCTCCTCCAACTCAGATTGGTTACAGTATACTTTATGTAGAGCGATTAGGTGACTAACATATACATTCCTCCTCGTTTCCTCTCTGGGTTATTAAGGCATGTTTCTATACATCATGTGATTATACAGTTGTGATATAAACCAGACCAGCTGACATGTTAATAATATAATACAAAACCTCACCACCCACTTATACATATGTTGCATCTTAATTTGATCATCATGATGTTTCAGGAAATTAAAACTTCTAAAGTTTGTAATTACCATTTAAAAAAATGTATCAAACCCTACCAAAAAAAATGTCCATTAATTATAATCCACATCATATTTCACATTACATGCAGAATGATTTTCCTTCTGTGAGAAACTGAGTCAAATTAAGATATCGCATCTGTAGTACTACTCCCTGTATCCTGTTTCCTTAGGGTAGGGCTGGGGTATGGGTACAGAACGTCCACTGGTTCTCGCTGGACATAAAGAGAGGAAGTGGGACGTTCTCAGGAGTGGTTGTCGTTTGCTGTGTGTGAACAAAGCTTGTATTGGGAAGGTGTAATAACATTAGCAAGTGCATGTTACATGACAGTCCAGTCAAGGCTTTGTGGTTATTGGGATGTTACACGCACTGTTTATTTTGTGTTCCTTCCTTTCCTGCTGTTTCCTGTGTGCGTGCGTGCGTGCGAGAGAGAGAGAGAGAGAGAGACAGAAAGAGAGAGAGAGAGACAGAGAGAGAGAGAGAGAGAGAGACAGAGAGAGAGAGAGAGAGAGACAGAGAGAGAGAGAGAGAGAGAGAGAGAGAGAGACAGAGAGAGAGAGAGAGAGAGAGAGAGACAGAGAGACCACCCAACCATGTCACTAGTGTCCCCTCTCTCTCTAGACAGTGCAAGAGCAAAGCTATTGGCCTGTTCCTTCCGTTGATACAACAGACGCAATTACAAAAAGTAGCTGGATCATGTTAAGGCATTCTCTTCCGCTGCTCGTCTCACACAGGACACACACTGACTGGAATGGTATGATGCAACTGTTAAAACATAATGAGACGCACCAGCAGCTCACCGGACTTGAGTACTGGCACCTCAAAATGTTCTACTGCTTGAGCTCCTGTTCCTCTGATAGAATATGAGCACAGAAGGATTGAGGAGTTCCTGCACCTAAATATAAACAGTACCTTTACACAAAATGAATAGTGGAACCTGTTTCAGTCCAAGACCAGCACTGATACACATGCAGGGTTAGATGGAAAGGTAGGCAGGGATGGACGGCAGGCAGGGATGGAAGGTAGGTAGACAGGGATGGAAGGTAGGTAGGCAGGGATGGACGGTAGGCAGGGATGGACGGTAGGTAGGGATGGAAGGTAGGTAGGGATGGAAGGTAGGCAGAGATGGAAGGTAGGTAGGCAGTGATGGAAGGTAGGCAGGGATGGAAGGTAGGCAGAGATGGAAGGTAGGTAGGCAGGGATGGAAGGTAGGTAGGCAGGGATGGAAGGTAGGCAGGGATGGAAGGTAGGTAGGGATGGAAGGTAGGCAGGGGTGGAAGGTAGGTAGGGATGGAAGGTAGGTAGGGATGGAAGGTAGGTGGTATGGAAGGTAGGTAGGGATGGAAGGTATGTAGGTATGGAAGGTAGGTAGGTAGGGATGGAAGGTAGGTAGGGATGGAAGGTAGGTAGGTATGGAAGGTAGGTAGGTATGGAAGGTAGGTAGGTATGGAAGGTAGGTAGGGATGTAAGGTAGGCAGGGATGGAAGGTAGGTAGGGAAGGTAGTTTTGTGTCTTCATTAGTCTGTGACTTGAAATTACTAGATATAAACAAATGAATGTGTTGATTGAGACTACTATGGTATTGTTTTCACTCCATTTTGAGTGTGTCACATGGCCTTCATCACCTTTAGTATTTAAACTAACTTAACCTTCACAGCTTTAGTCTAAACTGGGCTGTCGGGAGTGATATCTCTCATAGGTTTTATGTTGTCATTCTCAGCTGAGGTGTTACCCTTCAATTGTGTGTCTGGAACTCTTTGCTCGGGCCTTGTCTGCAATGCCAGGTGACGACAGACACGGATCAGTCTGTCCATGTTGAGGTGATGAATGTTGTCTGGTCTGTCTGTTGTTGAGTCCATGTCCAGGTGACGACAGATACGGATCAGTATGTCCATGTTGAAGTGGTGAATGTGGTCTGGTCTGTCTGTTGTTGAGTCCATGTCCAGGTGACGACAGATACGGATCAGTCTGTCATCTCGTTCACAGACCACGGGTTAGAGCTACTGATTGACTACTTACAGGAGATCTCTCTCTCTCGCCCTTTTTACATCAGCAGATGTCACAAAGTACTGTACAGAAACATCAGCCTAAAACCCCAAACAGAAAAGCAATGCAGAGGCACGGTGGCTAGGAAAAACTCCTTAGAAAGGCAGGAACCTAAGAAGAAACCTAGAGAGGAACCAGGCTTTGAGGGGTGGCCAGTCCTCTTCTGGCTGTGCCGGGTAGAGAGGAACCAGGCTTTGAGGGGTGGCCAGTCCTCTTCTGGCTGTGCCGGGTAGAGAGGAACCAGGCTTTGAGGGGAGGCCAGTCCTCTTCTGGCTGTGCCGGGTAGAGAGGAACCAGGCTTTGAGGGGAGGCCAGTCCTCTTCTGGCTGTGCCGGGTAGAGAGGAACCAGGCTTTGAGGGGAGACCAGTCCTCTTCTGGCTGTGCTGGGTAGAGATTATAAGAGTACATCGTTTTTCAAGATGTTCAAACATTCATTGATGACCAGCAGGGTCAAATAATAATCACAGTGGTTGTTGAGGGTGCAACAGGTCAGCATCTCAGGAGTAAATGTTCATAGCCGAGCATTCAGTGGTCGAGACAACACAGTAGGTGCGGTAGAGAGAGAGAGGAGGGAGGGGCGAGAGGGTAGAAAAAAAACAGCAGGTCCGGGACAAGGTAGCACGTCTGGTGAACAGGTCAGGGTTCCATAGCCGCAGGCAAAACAGTTGAAACTGGAGCTGCGGCTTGACAAGGTGGACTGGGGACAGCCAGGAGACATCAGGCCAGGTAGTCCTGAGGCATGGTCCTAGGGCTCAGGTATTTTTTGTTTTGGGGTGTTCAGTGATAATTGTCTATAATTACCCCCTGCTCAACAGCTGAGTTAAAGGGTGAGGGTTTTAGCCTCCAGAAAAAGTCCACAGGTGAAATGCTGTTGGTCTTCATGTTTTGTTGATCAACTGAAAGGAAAGTGTTTTACTATCAGGTGTTCTGTTTACTAAAGACCATGGTCCTGGAACACCTGCCAGATCAAATATTATCTTTCATTTGACAGATAACACATTCTTTATCATATATGGAATGTTATCTGCAGATGTGGGAGCACACACTGTATTCAAATCCACATGTGAAAGTGTTATGTTGTTACTGAAAAATTAAGAAATAAAACACAGGTTTAGAGACAGAAATTAAGTTTATAATTGTGAGTTTTATGGAGAGAGTAGCAATCTGGAGAGAGCAGGTATGAGAGAGTATCAATCTGGAGAGGGCGGCAATCTGGAGAGAGTGGCAATCTGGAGAGAGTATTAATCTGGAGAGAGTGGCAATCTGGAGAGAGTGGCAATCTGGAGAGAGTATTAATCTGGAGAGAATATTAATCTGGAGAGAGTGGCAATCTGGAGAGAGTGGCAATCTGGAGAGAGTATTAATCTGGAGAGATTGGCAATCTGGAGAGAGTATTAATCTGGAGAGAGTGGCAATCTGGAGAGAGTATTAATCTGGAGAGAGTGGCAATCTGGAGAGAATATTAATCTGGAGAGAGTATTATTCTGGAGAGAGTGGCAATCTGGAGAGAGTGGCAATCTGGAGAGAGTATTAATCTGGAGAGAGTATTAATCTGGAGAGAGTGGCAATCTGGAGAGAATGGCAATCTGGAGAGAGTATTAATCTGGAGAGAGTGGCAATCTGGAGAGAGTGGCAATCTGGAGAGAGTATTAATCTGGAGAGAGTGGCAATCTGGAGAGAGTATTAATCTGGAGAGAGTGGCAATCTGGAGAGAGTATTAATCTGGAGAGAGTGGCAATCTGGAGAGAGTGGCAATCTGGAGAGAGTATTAATCTGGAGAGATTGGCAATCTGGAGAGAGTATTAATCTGGAGAGAGTGGCAATCTGGAGAGAGTATTAATCTGGAGAGAGTGGCAATCTGGAGAGAATATTAATCTGGAGAGAGTATTATTCTGGAGAGAGTGGCAATCTGGAGAGAGTGGCAATCTGGAGAGAGTATTAATCTGGAGAGAGTATTAATCTGGAGAGAGTGGCAATCTGGAGAGAATGGCAATCTGGAGAGAGTATTAATCTGGAGAGCGTGGCAATCTCGAATCAGATTTGACCGTTCAGACACAAGTCGCATGGCCAGAATCAGATTTGAATCTGACTTCAAACCACCTACAGTAGTGCTTGTCTTCGTCCTCCTCTGACGAGGAGTAAGAAATGTGAGACCAATGCGCAGCGTGGTAGGTGTCCATATTGTATTTAATACTGAACACTTGAACAAAAACAATAAAACAACAAAAACGAACAGTCCTGAACGGTGAAGCAAAACACAGAACAGAAAATAATCACCCACAAAACAAGAGTGAAAACAGTATGGTTCAGTAAGTATGGTTCTCAATCAGGGACAACGATTGACAGCTGCCTCTGATTGAGAACCGTACCAGGCCAAACACAGAAATACAACATAGAAAAAAGAACATAGACTACCCACCCCAACTCACGTCCTGACCATACTAAAACAAAGACAAAACAAAGGAACTAAGGTCAGAACGTGACACATACGTAGGTGGTCCTCTAAATTACAGCATATTGTTTTGATAATGTCATGTAAAATAACACACACACACACACACACACACACACACACACACACACACACACACACCCTGACACTCAGAGCAGTCCGTCTGAACTAAAAGAGGCCAAGGCGGCAACTCTGAGGAACAATGGCTAACAAAAATAAATGCATTCATGTCAAGCACATTGTCCCGCTACGTCTAAGGATGGGGAAGCGTAACAGAGTATTTGCGTAGCTCTCTAACCATAACACCACATGACAGTGTCAGACCTCAGCAACACGTAACAGAATGACAGCAAATCTGAAGCTTGTTTTTTTTCCCTTGTTGGGAGCAGCATCTGTGTGTTGCTCTACGTAATTTTTTTTTTAACAATATATACAATTGTAATTTAGCAGACACTCTTATCCAGAGCAATTTACACTAGAGAGTACATACATTTTCATACTGGTCCCCCATGGGAATCAAACTCACAACCCTGGCATTGCAAGCACCATGCTACACAGGACTTCTGTGTGGTTGGGTTATGTTGTATGGTGTTGTATGGTGTTGTGTTGTGTTGTGTTGTATGGTGTTGTGTTGTGTTGTATGGTGTTGTATGGTGTTGTGTAATGTGTTGTATGGTGTTGTGTTGTATGGTGTTGTGTTGTATGGTGTTGTGTTGTATGAGGTTGTGTGGTGTTATGTTGTATGGTGTTGTGTTGTATGGTGTTATGTTGTATGGTGTTGTATGGTGTTGTGTTGTATGGTGTTGTGTTGTATGGTGTTGTGTTGTATGGTGTTGTGTTGTATGGTGTTGTGTTGTGTTGTATGGTGTTGTGTTGTGTTGTATGGTGTTGTGTTGTATGGTGTTATGTTGTATGGTGTTATGTTGTATGGTGTTGTGTTGTATGGTGTTGTGTTGTATGGTGTTGTGTTGTGTTGTATGGTGTTGTGTTGTATGGTGTTATGTTGTATGAGGTTGTGTGGTGTTATGTTGTATGGTGTTGTGTTGTATGGTGTTGTGTTGTATGGTGTTGTGTTGTATGGTGTTATGTTGTATGAGGTTGTGTGGTGTTATGTTGTATGGTGTTGTGTTGTATGGTGTTGTGTTGTATGGTGTTGTGTTGTATGGTGTTGTGTTGTATGAGGTTGTGTGGTGTGGTGTTATGTTGTATGGTGTTGTGTTGTATGGTGTTGTGTTGTGTTGTATGGTGTTATGTTGTATGGTGTTGTGTTGTATGGTGTTGTGTTGTGTTGTATGGTGTTGTGTAATGTGTTGTATGGTGTTGTGTTGTATGATGTTGTGTTGTATGGTGTTGTGTTGTATGAGGTTGTGTGGTGTTATGTTGTATGGTGTTGTGTTGTATGGTGTTATGTTGTATGGTGTTGTATGGTGTTGTGTTGTATGGTGTTGTGTTGTATGGTGTTGTGTTGTATGGTGTTGTGTTGTATGGTGTTGTGTTGTATGGTGTTGTGTTGTATGGTGTTGTGTTGTATCGTGTTGTATGGTGTTGTGTTGTATGGTGTTGTATGGTGTTGTGTTGTATGGTGTTGTGTTGTATGGTGTTGTATGGTGTTGTGTTGTATGGTGTTGTGTTGTATGGTGTTGTATGGTGTTGTGTTGTATGGTGTTGTGTTGTATGGTGTTATGTTGTGTTGTATGATGTTGTGTTGTATGGTGTTATGTTGTATGGTGTTGTGTTATGTTGTGTGGTGTTATGTTGTATGGTGTTGTGTTGTATGGTGTTGTGTTGTATGGTGTTGTGTTGTATGGTGTTGTGTTGTATGGTGTTGTGTTGTGTTGTATGGTGTTGTATGGTGTTGTGTTGTGTTGTATGGTGTTGTGTTATGTTGTATGGTGTTATGTTGTATGGTGTTGTGTTGTGTTGTATGGTGTTGTGTTGTATGGTGTTGTGTTGTGTTGCATGGTGTTGTGTTGTGTTGTATGGTGTTGTGTTGTGTTGTATGGTGTTGTGTTGTGCTGTATGGTGTTGTGTTGTGTTGTATGGTGTTGTGTTGTGTTGTATGGTGTTGTGTTATGTTGTATGGTATTGTGTTGTATGGTGTTGTGTTGTGTTGTATGGTGTTGTGTTGTGTTGTATGGTGTTGTGTTGTATGGTGTTGTGTTGTGTTGTATGGTGTTGTGTTGTGTTGTATGGTGTTGTATGGTGTTGTGTAATGTGTTGTATGGTGTTGTGTTGTATGGTGTTGTGTTGTATGGTGTTGTGTTGTATGAGGTTGTGTGGTGTTATGTTGTATGGTGTTGTGTTGTATGGTGTTATGTTGTATGGTGTTGTATGGTGTTGTGTTGTATGGTGTTGTGTTGTATGGTGTTGTGTTGTATGGTGTTGTGTTGTGTTGTATGGTGTTGTGTTGTGTTGTATGGTGTTGTGTTGTATGGTGTTATGTTGTATGGTGTTATGTTGTATGGTGTTGTGTTGTATGGTGTTGTGTTGTATGGTGTTGTGTTGTGTTGTATGGTGTTGTGTTGTATGGTGTTATGTTGTATGAGGTTGTGTGGTGTTATGTTGTATGGTGTTGTGTTGTATGGTGTTGTGTTGTATGGTGTTGTGTTGTATGGTGTTATGTTGTATGAGGTTGTGTGGTGTTATGTTGTATGGTGTTGTGTTGTATGGTGTTGTGTTGTATGGTGTTGTGTTGTATGGTGTTGTGTTGTATGAGGTTGTGTGGTGTGGTGTTATGTTGTATGGTGTTGTGTTGTATGGTGTTGTGTTGTGTTGTATGGTGTTATGTTGTATGGTGTTGTGTTGTATGGTGTTGTGTTGTGTTGTATGGTGTTGTGTAATGTGTTGTATGGTGTTGTGTTGTATGATGTTGTGTTGTATGGTGTTGTGTTGTATGAGGTTGTGTGGTGTTATGTTGTATGGTGTTGTGTTGTATGGTGTTATGTTGTATGGTGTTGTATGGTGTTGTGTTGTATGGTGTTGTGTTGTATGGTGTTGTGTTGTATGGTGTTGTGTTGTATGGTGTTGTGTTGTATGGTGTTGTGTTGTATGGTGTTGTGTTGTATCGTGTTGTATGGTGTTGTGTTGTATGGTGTTGTATGGTGTTGTGTTGTATGGTGTTGTGTTGTATGGTGTTGTATGGTGTTGTGTTGTATGGTGTTGTGTTGTATGGTGTTGTATGGTGTTGTGTTGTATGGTGTTGTGTTGTATGGTGTTATGTTGTGTTGTATGATGTTGTGTTGTATGGTGTTATGTTGTATGGTGTTGTGTTATGTTGTGTGGTGTTATGTTGTATGGTGTTGTGTTGTATGGTGTTGTGTTGTATGGTGTTGTGTTGTATGGTGTTGTGTTGTATGGTGTTGTGTTGTGTTGTATGGTGTTGTATGGTGTTGTGTTGTGTTGTATGGTGTTGTGTTATGTTGTATGGTGTTATGTTGTATGGTGTTGTGTTGTGTTGTATGGTGTTGTGTTGTATGGTGTTGTGTTGTGTTGCATGGTGTTGTGTTGTGTTGTATGGTGTTGTGTTGTGTTGTATGGTGTTGTGTTGTGCTGTATGGTGTTGTGTTGTGTTGTATGGTGTTGTGTTGTGTTGTATGGTGTTGTGTTATGTTGTATGGTATTGTGTTGTATGGTGTTGTGTTGTGTTGTATGGTGTTGTGTTGTGTTGTATGGTGTTGTGTTGTATGGTGTTGTGTTGTGTTGTATGGTGTTGTGTTGTGTTGTATGGTGTTGTGTTGTGTTGTATGGTGTTGTGTTGTGTTGTATGGTGTTGTGTTGTATGGTGTTGTGTTGTGTTGTATGGTGTTGTGTTATGTTGTATGGTATTGTGTTGTGTTGTGTTGTATGGTGTTATGTTGTATGGTGTTGTGTTGTGTTGTATGGTGTTGTGTTGTGTTGTGTTGTATTGTGTTGTATTGTATTGTGTTGTATTGTATTGTGTTGTATTGTGTTGTATTGTATTGTGTTGTATGGTGTTGTGTTATGTTGTATGGTGTTGTGTTGTATTGTGTTGTGTTGTGTTGAATGGTGTTGTGTTGTATGGTGTTGTGTTGTGTTGTATTGTATTGTGTTGTATTGTATTGTGTTGTATTGTGTTGTATGTTGTTATGTTGTATTGTGTTCTGTCATCTTGTATGGCGTTTTGTTGTCTTATTTGGCGTTGTGTTGTATGGTGTTGTGTTGTATGGTGTTGTGTTGTATGGTGTTGTGTTGTATGGTGTTGTGTTGTATGGTGTTGTATGGTGTTGTGTTGTATGGTGTTGTATGGTGTTGTGTTGTATGGTGTTGTGTTGTATGGTGTTGTATGGTGTTGTGTTGTATGGTGTTGTGTTGTATGGTGTTATGTTGTGTTGTATGGTGTTGTGTTGTATGGTGTTGTGTTGTATGATGTTGTGTTGTATGGTGTTGTGTTGTATGGTGTTGTGTTGTATGGTGTTGTATGGTGTTATGTTGTATGGTGTTGTGTTATGTTGTGTGGTGTTATGTTGTATGGTGTTGTGTTGTATGGTGTTGTGTTGTATGGTGTTGTGTTGTATGGTGTTGTGTTGTATGGTGTTGTGTTGTGTTGTATGGTGTTGTATGGTGTTGTGTTGTGTTGTATGGTGTTGTGTTATGTTGTATGGTGTTATGTTGTATGGTGTTGTGTTGTGTTGTATGGTGTTGTGTTGTATGGTGTTGTGTTGTGTTGCATGGTGTTGTGTTGTGTTGTATGGTGTTGTGTTGTGTTGTATGGTGTTGTGTTGTGCTGTATGGTGTTGTGTTGTGTTGTATGGTGTTGTGTTGTGTTGTATGGTGTTGTGTTATGTTGTATGGTATTGTGTTGTATGGTGTTGTGTTGTGTTGTATGGTGTTGTGTTGTGTTGTATGGTGTTGTGTTGTATGGTGTTGTGTTGTGTTGTATGGTGTTGTGTTGTGTTGTATGGTGTTGTGTTGTGTTGTATGGTGTTGTGTTGTGTTGTATGGTGTTGTGTTGTATGGTGTTGTGTTGTGTTGTATGGTGTTGTGTTATGTTGTATGGTATTGTGTTGTGTTGTGTTGTATGGTGTTATGTTGTATGGTGTTGTGTTGTGTTGTATGGTGTTGTGTTGTGTTGTGTTGTATTGTGTTGTATTGTATTGTGTTGTATTGTATTGTGTTGTATTGTGTTGTATTGTATTGTGTTGTATGGTGTTGTGTTATGTTGTATGGTGTTGTGTTGTATTGTGTTGTGTTGTGTTGTATGGTGTTGTGTTGTATGGTGTTGTGTTGTGTTGTATTGTATTGTGTTGTATTGTATTGTGTTGTATTGTGTTGTATGGTGTTATGTTGTATTGTGTTGTGTCATCTTGTATGGCGTTTTGTTGTCTTATTTGGCGTTGTGCTGTATGGCGTTGTGCTGTGTTATGATGTGCTGTATCACGTTGTGTTGTGCTGTATGGCGTTGTATGCCGTTGTGTTGTCTTATTTGGCCTTGTGTTGTATGGTGTTGTGTTATGTTGTGTTGTGTCATCTTGTATGGCGTTTTGTTGTCTTATTTGGCGTTGTGCTGTATGGCATTGTGCTGTATTATGATGTGCTGTATCACGTTGTGTTGTGCTGTATGGCGTTGTATGCCGTTGTGTTGTCTTATTTGGCGTTGTGCTGTATGGCGTTGTGCTGTGTTATGTTGTGCTGTATCACGTTGTGTTGTGCTGTATCATGTTGTGTTATGTTGTGTATGTTGTGCTGTATGGCATTATGTTGTGTTATGTTGTGCTGTATCACGTTGTGTTGTGCTGTATCACGTTGTGTTATGTTGTGTTATGTTGTGTTGTGCTGTATCACGTTGTGTTATGTTGTGTTATGTTGTGTTGTGCTGTATCACGTTGTGTTATGTTGTGTTATGTTATGTTGTGCTGTATGGCGTTATGTTGTGTTATGTTGTGCTGTATCATGTTGTATCATGCTGTGTTATGTTGTGCTGTATGCCGTTGTGCTGTATGGCATTGTGTTGTATAGCGTTGTGTTGTGTTGCATTGTGTTGTGTTGTGCTGTATGACGTTGTGCTGTATGGCATTGCGTTGTATAGCGCTGTGTAATGTTATGTTGTGCTGTATGACGTTGTGTTGTATAGTGCTGTGTAATGTTGTGCTGTGTTGTGCTGTATGTCATTGTGTTGTATAGCGTTGTGTAATGTTATGTTGTGCTGTATGACGTTGTGTTGTGCTGTATGGCATTGTGTTGTGTTTCATTGTGTTGTGTTGTTCTGTATGGCTTTGTGTTGTATAGCGTTGTGTAATGTTATGTTGTGCTGTATGACGTTGTGCTGTGTTGTGCTGTATGGCATTGTGTTGTATAGCGTTGTGTAATGTTATGTTGTGCTGTATGGCATTGTGTTGTATAGCGTTGTGTAATGTTTTGTTGTGCTGTATGACGTTGTGCTGTGTTGTGCTGTATGTCATTGTTTTGTATAGCGTTGTGTAATGTTATGTTGTGCTGTATGACGTTGTGCTGTGTTGTGCTGTATGGCATTGTGTTGTGTTGCATTGTGTTGTGTGGTGCTGTATGGCATTGTTTTGTATAGAGTTGTGTAATGTTGTGTTGTGCTGTATGACGTTGTGCTGTGTTGTGCTGTATGGCATTGTGTTGTATAGAGTTGTGTAATGTTATGTTGTGCTGTATGACGTTGTGCTGTGTTGTGCTGTATGGCATTGTGTTTATGTTGTGTTCTGTTGTGTTGTATTGTGATGTGTTCTGAAGTATGCCGTTGTGTTATATTGTGTTGTCTTGCATTGTCCTTTGCTCTACATTGTCATGTTTTATTGTGTTGTGCTGCATTGAGATTGTGATGCTCTCTGTTGCTGCTCTGTGTCCTGTCTTATTGTGTTCCTGGGGTTGGCTCCCAGCTTCACCCGGATACACGACTCTAAGGGGGAAGGAAGCTCACCGGCAGCCTCTGCTTGGCAGGACCACTACACTATTGTTGACTTAGTTCAAGAGGATAAGAAGTCATTAATTAACATAACAGAAGAAGAAAATGCAATGGCTTATTGGACTCCCAGCCGAAGAGCTTGGAGAGTAATCTGAATCCTATCCCCTTTATAGGTCACTACTTTTGGTCATGGTCCATAGTGTGAGGGACTGGTCAAAAATAGTGTCCCATGTAAGGCATATGGTGGCACTTTAGACACAGTCTGTTGGCATGCCACTTCACAGACTACAACACTTAAACATCTGTTGAGGGGGAGTGTGTGTGTGTGTGTGTGTAAGTACGTGTGTGATTACAGTGTAAGGGTCTGGTGTCGGTGCGTGACAGGAAGCAGACTATGTGATAACCATGGGGCTGCAGCTCAGTGTCAGGGCCTCAGGGCCTCAAGATAAGGTACTTGTGTGTGTGTGTGTGTGTGTGTGTGTGTGTGTGTGTGTGTGTGTGTCAGGGCCGGACATCAGCTTCTTGACTGAGCATGTGCTCATTCACCAGGCTTTTGTCAGCTGCATCCCACACGTTGCCTCTACTCTCTACGCTACACACAAAGCCCTGTTACTGTAACAGATATACACCAACAAATCACTGTGATTACTTCTCTAGCCAGTAGTACATCAGATACTTCTCAGTAGTACATCAGATACTTCTCAGTAGTACATTAGATACTTCTCTAGCCAGTAGTACATCAGATACTTCTCTAGCCAGTAGTACATCAGATACTTCTCTAGCCAGTAGTACATCAGATACTTCTCAGTAGTACATCAGATACTTCTCAGTAGTACATCAGATACTTCTCAGTAGTACATTAGATACTTCTCAGTAGTACATTAGATACTTCTCAGTAGTACATTAGATACTTCTCAGTAGTACATCAGATACTTCTCTAGCCAGAAGTACATCAGATACTTCTCAGTAGTACATCAGATACTTCTCTAGCCAGTAGTACATCAGATACCTCTCTAGCCAGTAGTACATCAGATACTTCTCAGTAGTACATCAGATACTTCTCTAGCCAGTAGTACATCAGATACTTCTCTAGCCAGTAGTGCATTAATTACTTTATTAATTTATTTAACTAGGCAAGTCAGTTCAGAACAAATTCTTCTGTACAATGACGGCCTACCAAGAGGCAAACGACCTCATGCGGGGACGCGGGCTGGGATTAAAAATAGAAAATAAAAAATAACATATAAAGGACAACACACACATCACGACAAGAGAGACAACACAACATAAAGAGAGACCTAAGACAACAACATAGCAAGGCAGCAACACAACATAACATGGTAGCAACACAACATGATAGCAGCACAAAACATGGTATAAACATGATTGGACACGGTCAACAGCACAATGGGCAAGAAGGTAGAGACAACAATACATCACGCAAAGCAGCCACTGTCAGTAAGTGTGTCCATGATTGAGTCTTTGACACTCCTTGTTTAAAGAAGTAATTTGGATAGACCCATGACGACCATCGTTTTTTTTCCTCATGTGGTAATACTCTATAAACCTCTGCCTGGTGACATCATCCATGTAAATTCTGCCCAACCTGAGTCAGAGACAGTTCCTGAGGGTCTAGAATCCAACTTGATTTACAAACTAACGTTGCCTCCCTGGAACATATATTACACACTTTTTATTCTGAAAAAGGTTTTGAATTATGGACGGGTCTGACGGTAGTAGAGTAAAACCCTAAACCATCCTGTGAGTTTATTTGAACATGAGGAAAATAAGCTACTGACTAGTACCATGTCTTTTTTTCCTGTGTGGGCAGTGACGTTAGTTTATACCGTAAGGTGGCCTTGATGGAGTTTTTTTATGAGTAAGAGGCTGACCAGACCAGACCTGTTGCAGATCCCTGATCCCTGTGTGTCAGTGAGATATCTACAGAGACTAGTTCTCCCTCTGTAAAACCTCTTGTGTTGTTTCCACACTAAACTGCCATCCAGAGCTGGAGTCCAGGCCAAAGATCCTGATAAATCACTGGGAGATTATGAAGAAGGATCCATTTTATTTATTCATTTATTTATTTCACCTTTATTTAACCAGGTAGGCAAGTTGAGAACAAGTTCTCATTTACAATTGCGACCTGGCCAAGATAAAGCAAAGCAGTTCGACACATACAACGACACAGAGTTACACATGGAGTAAAACAAACATACAGTCAATAATACAGTAGAAACAAGTCTATATACGATGTGAGCAAATGAGGTGAGATAAGGGAGGTAAAGGCAAAAAAAGGCCATGGTGGCAAAGTAAATACAAATAGCAAGTAAAACACTGGAATGGTAGATCAGGAGCAGGAGGGGAGATCTACATGTTCAGATAAAACTCCATTCAGAGAGAGAGAGACAAATATAGGATCTCTGCTGTCTTTTAGTCCTGATTATAGCCCGTCTCAGAGCATCCTGTGTCTGATCTGTCTCCTGTAGAAAACAAAGGCACAAGGTTCCTAATAGCCCTGACAAAAGGACAAAGAGCTGATGGCTCAGAACTTCACATTCCTTACACTATCTGTTTACAATTAGGTGTCCCGTGTGGAAATCATTTTTTGTCAGCCCCCCAGGCCATGTAAATGGACCCAACAGAGACCTGACCCCCGTGAAAACGCTATTGGGCTAACTTATGGCTTCGGCCCCGTATGTATTGCGTGTAGAGTTCTGCCTCTGTAGCCTTATCGCCCATCTTCAAACCGCCCTACTCAAACACAGCAAGGATCAGATAGCTTTCAAAGTCATAGGGCCTGATTCCGACGTAGGAATTTTCGCCTTTCCTACGCACGCCTTTCCTTTCCTACGCACGCCTTTCCTACGCACGCCTTTCCTACACACGCCTTTCCTTTCCTACACACGCCTTTTCTTTCCTACGCACGCCTTTCCTACGCACGCCTTTCCTACGCACGCCTTTCCTACGCACGCCTTTCCTACGCACGCCTTTCCTACGCACGCCTTTCCTACACACGCCTTTTCTTTCCTACGCACGCCTTTCCTTTCCTACGCACGCCTTTCCTACACACGCCTTTCCTACACACGCCTTTTCTTTCCTACACACGCCTTTCCTTTCCTACGCACGCCTTTCCTTTCCTACGCACGCCTTTCCTTTCCTACGCACGCCTTTTCTTTCCTACACACGCCTTTCCTTTCCTACACACGCCTTTCCTACGCACGCCTTTCCTTTCCTACACACGCCTTTCCTTTCCTACACACGCCTTTCCTTTCCTACGCACGCCTTTCCTTTCCTACGCACGCCTTTCCTTTCCTACGCACGCCTTTCCTTTCCTACGCACGCCTTTTCTTTCCTACGCACGCCTTTCCTTTCCTACACACGCCTTTTCTTTCCTACACACGCCTTTCCTACACACGCCTTTCCTTTCCTACACACGCCTTTCCTTTCCTACACACGCCTTTCCTTTCCTACGCACGCCTTTCCTACACACGCCTTTCCTTTCCTACGCACGCCTTTCCTACACACGCCTTTCCTTTCCTACACACGCCTTTCCTTTCCTACGCACGCCTTTCCTACACACGCCTTTCCTTTCCTACGCACGCCTTTCCTACACACGCCTTTTCTTTCCTACGCACGCCTTTCCTTTCCTACACACGCCTTTCCTTTCCTACGCACGCCTTTCCTTTCCTACACACGCCTTTCCTTTCCTACGCACGCCTTTCCTACACACGCCTTTTCTTTCCTACACACGCCTTTCCTTTCCTACGCACGCCTTTCCTACACACGCCTTTCCTACACACGCCTTTCCTACGCACGCCTTTCCTACGCACGCCTTTCCTACACACGCCTTTCCTACACACGCCTTTCCTACGCACGCCTTTCCTACACACGCCTTTTCTTTCCTACACACGCCTTTCCTTTCCTACGCACGCCTTTCCTACACACGCCTTTCCTTTCCTACACACGCCTTTCCTACGCACGCCTTTCCTACACACGCCTTTCCTACACGCGCCTTTCCTACACACGCCTTTCCTACGCACGCCTTTCCTACGCACGCCTTTCCTTTCCTACGCACGCCTTTCCTTTCCTACGCACGCCTTTCCTACGCACGCCTTTCCTACGCACGCCTTTCCTACACACGCCTTTCCTACACACGCCTTTCCTACACACGCCTTTCCTACGCACGCCTTTCCTACACACGCCTTTCCTTTCCTACGCACGCCTTTCCTACACACGCCTTTCCTACACACGCCTTTCCTACACACGCCTTTCCTTTCCTACGCACGCCTTTCCTTTCCTACACACACCTTTCCTTTCCTACGCACGCCTTTCCTTTCCTACACACGCCTTTCCTTTCCTACACACGCCTTTCCTTTCCTATGCACGCCTTTCCTACACACGCCTTTCCTTTCCTACGCACGCCTTTCCTACACACGCCTTTCCTTTCCTACGCACGCCTTTCCTTTCCTACACACGCCTTTCCTTTCCTACGCACGCCTTTCCTACGCACGCCTTTCCTTTCCTACGCACGCCTTTCCTACACACGCCTTTCCTTTCCTACGCACGCCTTTCCTTTCCTACACACGCCTTTCCTTTCCTACGCACGCCTTTCCTACGCACGCCTTTCCTACACACGCCTTTCCTTTCCTACGCACGCCTTTCCTTTCCTACGCACGCCTTTCCTTTCCTACACACGCCTTTCCTTTCCTACACACGCCTTTCCTTTCCTACACACGCCTTTCCTACACACTCCTTTCCTTTCCTACACACGCCTTTCCTACACAAGCCTTTCCTTTCCTACACACGCCTTTCCTACACACGCCTTTCCTACACACTTCTTTCCTACACACTTCTTTCCTACACACTCCTTTCCTACACACTCCTTTCCTACACACTCCTTTCCTACACACGCCTTTCCTACACACTTCTTTCCTACACACTTCTTTCCTACACACTCCTTTCCTACACACTCCTTTCCTACACACTCCTTTCCTACACACTCCTTTCCTACACACTTCTTTCCTACACACTCCTTTCCTACACACGCCTTTCCTACACACGCCTTTCCTTTCCTACACACGCCTTTCCTACACACGCCTTTCCTACACACGCCTTTCCTACACACGCCTTTCCTACACACGCCTTTCCTTTCCTACACACGCCTTTCCTACACACGCCTTTCCTTTCCTACGCACGCCTTTCCTACGCACGCCTTTCCTACACACGCCTTTCCTACGCACACCTTTCCTATACACGCCTTTCCTACGCACGCCTTTCCTACACACTCCTTTCCTACACACTCCTTTCCTTTCCTACACACGCCTTTCCTACACACGCCTTTCCTACACACTCCTTTCCTTTCCTACACACGCCTTTCCTACACACGCCTTTCCTTTCCTACACACGCCTTTCCTACACACGCCTTTCCTACGCACGCCTTTCCTACACACGCCTTTCCTACGCACGCCTTTCCTACGCACGCCTTTCCTACACACTCCTTTCCTTTCCTACGCACGCCTTTCCTACACACGCCTTTCCTTTCCTACACACGCCTTTCCTACGCACGCCTTTCCTACACACGCCTTTCCTACACACTCCTTTCCTACACACTCCTTTCCTACACACTCCTTTCCTACACACTCCTTTCCTACACACGCCTTTCCTACACACTCCTTTCCTACACACTCCTTTCCTACACACTCCTTTCCTACACACGCCTTTCCTTTCCTACACACTCCTTTCCTACACACTCCTTTCCTACACACTCCTTTCCTACACACGCCTTTCCTTTCCTACCCACTCCTTTCCTACACACTCCTTTCCTACACACGCCTTTCCTTTCCTACACACTCCTTTCCTACACACTCCTTTCCTACACACGCCTTTCCTTTCCTACACACTCCTTTCCTACACACTCCTTTCCGACACACGCCTTTCCTTTCCTACACACTCCTTTCCTACACACTCCTTTCCTACACACTCCTTTCCTACGCACTTCTCAGTATTTGATATTCAGGACCTTATTCAGTCGCGTAACGCGCTCTACAGGTGGAACTGCGCACTTGGAATACATTTCATTCAACCACTGAAAACCTGTCAGGTGTGCTCCCTTTCCCGGCCTCTAGGTCACCCGCCTGCTCGTTATGGCACACACCTGTCACCATTGTTACGCACAACCTCTGTGTCTTCAGACTCACCTGGACTCCATCACTTCCCTGATTACCTGCCCTAATATATATATATATATATATATATATATATATATATATATATATATATATATATATATATATATATGTCACTCCCTTTGGTTCCTTCCCCAGGCGTTATTGTTTCTGTTTCCTGTCTGTGTGCTGTTAGTGTTTCTTGTTTTGTAATATGTTTTTTTTATTTTATTAAGTTCAGTACCTGAACTTGCTTCCCGACTCTCAGCGCACATCGTTACAAAACCCTCCCACTTGCTGGCCAACAGATTTGTTCGTGGAGTTTTCATTCAATAGGGGTTTTCAGCACATTTATTTTAAACCGTCCCTTTAAATACACTGTACCTTTTAAGTTAGAATTTTCTCAACAGACTCGAGAGATATTAGGCATCGATGAAAGAAAGCCATCTAACAAAACAATGTAATTAATTGGAATGATAATGTAGGCTATACGAACTGAAGGGAATTAACAGAGAATTGGCGATTGAATATGTGTGGTTATTATGCCTACTGATGGTGGATACTGAGAGCGACTAACATTTAAAATTATAGAAATAGTAAACAGTGAAAGTCAGAATAGCCAAGACATCTGAGACTGCCCATCCCTGCAAAAAAAGTCTGTACAATGTAAGTGCTGCAAAATGGCACAGCATTTCATAAACTTTACTGTAAGGAAAGTTGATATTTTAATGGTCGTCTGACGAAGAAGGATCGAACCAAAGCGTGGTAAGGGTTCATGACTTTTAATAACACTGAACACCAGAACAAAATGAGAAACGACAACGAACAGTCCTGTCAGGTGCTGAAAACACTAAACAGAAAATAACTACCCACAAAACACAGGTGGGGAAAAAGGCTACCTAAGTATGGTTCCCAATCAGAGACAACGATAGACAGCTGCCTCTGATTCAAAACCATACCCGGCCAAAACAAAGAAATACAAAACATAGAAAACTGAACATAGAATGCCCACCCCAAATCACACCCTGACCAAACCAAAATAGAGACATGAAAAGCTCTCTAAGGTCAGGGCGTGACAGATATGTTTCAGTTTCCTGCCATGTGACATTTGTCGCCAGAAATTTTACAAGGTCAGATAGATCTAAAACTAGTGTCATTTATGTTTGAAATTCCCTTATCCAATCGGATTACTCATTTATCTAGCTCTTATCAATAGTTCCTATCAAGTTGTAAAATTACAGTGCGTGGAAAATTCTGTTTTTTTTTATTGGGGAAAATTAGGTTTATGCTTTTCCCACTCAGAACTGGGACGTTCGCTCGGCCTTATTCATAGAGAGAAAAGTGCATCAAAAAATGAAATTTACGTGCCATTTATGCGCGCTTAACTCGGGTTGGAATCGGGCCCGTAGATAGTAGTCTGTGGATATAAACTATAAAGAATTGGTACCCTGCCCTCCAGTCCAGTTCATCTATTTATAAGTTTCTCAATCAACAGAGAACAACCCCTCTCCAAAGTCCCTTAATGAACCACAATACAGACAGTATTATTACCCTCTGTCATTATGGTTGATCACACACACACATATCTTTATGGTTGATCACACACACACACATGTCATCTCAGTCTGGGGTTTAAAGTCGTCGTCCCCCAACCCCAGGGGTACAGTTAAGGACAAGCTGAACGCTCTCTGGAAATGCTTTGGATAATTCCAGGAAACGACCTTGCCTTTATAATTAAGTTTCTATACAGTCTACAAAGTGGTCCAGACTCTTTCCTCTGAAAGTAAGGAGGGAATATATTGAATAGTTTAAAGTACACTAGTGTCTACAGTACACGACACGCATGCCACATCACTCCCCCAAACCCCTTCCACGTGCCCCAAATGAATGAATTAATCTCAATTAATTCACTTGAGAGAAGAGTCAAGCCAATCATGTGTGGTGTGAGATCCACTAAATTTGTACTCCTTGGCAGAGAGCGAGAGAATGAGAGAGAGAGGGTACTGATATGAGGCCTTAGAGGGCAGCCGGATCCTCGTTTCATCCCGTAAAAGTGATTCCTGATATGAGGCCTTAGAGGGCAGCCGGACCCTCGTTTCATCCCGTAAAAGTGATTCCTGATATGAGGCCTTAGAGGGCAGCCAGACCCTCATTTCATCCCGTAAAAGTGATTCCTGATATGAGGCCTTAGAGGGCAGCCGGACCCTCGTTTCATCCTGTAAAAGTGATTCCTGATATGAGGCCTTAGAGGGCAGCCAGACCCTCATTTCATCCCGTAAAAGTGATTCCTGATATGAGGCCTTAGAGGGCAGCCGGACCCTCGTTTCATCCTGTAAAAGTGATTCCTGATATGAGGCCTTGGAGGGCAGCCGGACCCTCGTTTCATCCTGTAAAAATGATTCCTGATATGAGGCCTCAGAGGGCAGCCAGACCCTCGTTTCATCCCGTAAAAGTAGGACTAGAAACTATTTATCAGTCTTTACTAAATTAAATAGTTCCACAACCTTTGTCCACGTCTATCTTTATTTCCCAAACAAAATTCAATACAATCACAACCACCTTTGAATATTTTTTTTTTGCGTCTTTTCACACCTAACAAACATTTTGTACTTTTTGTTTTACACTTTTGTCGTAGACCAGGCCCCGTTGTTAGCTAATATCCTAGCAAATATGCCTTGCATTATGCATTACACCTGGGAAGAAAACACTTCCCATTAGCTCAATCTTTGGCTCAACTTACACCATGGCCATTGGCTCAGTTTCTAACATGTTGACTATATTAGCCCACACAGCTATAAGGATGCACTTCCATGCTAGATGTTGGACTTCATATTGAAAATGATAGAGGCCTGATGTATAGAACAATCTTAAAATGATCTACTTTGGTTTACATACCAGCATCGTGAAACCTCATACACAATAAATTCATCTAACTTGCTTACAAATCAAATCAGATGTTATGGGTCACATACCCGTGATTAGCAGATGTTATGGGTCACATACACGTGATTAGCAGATGTTATGGGTCACATACACGTGATTAGCAGATGTTATGAGTCACATACACGTGATTAGCAGATGTTATGGGTCACATACCCGTGATTAGCAGATGTTATGGGTCACATACCCGTGATTAGCAGATGTTATTGATCACATACACGTGATTAGCAGATGTTAATGCGTGGTTCCCAACTCCAGTTCTCCAGTACCCCCAACAGTAGTTCCCAGCTCCAGTTCTCCAGTACCCCCAACAGTGGTTCCCAACTCCAGTCCTCCAGTACCTCCAACAGTGGTTCCCAACTCCAGTCCTCCAGTACCCCCAACAGTGGTTCCCAACTCCAGTCCTCCAGTACCCCCAACAGTGGTTCCCAACTCCAGTCCTCCAGTACCACCAACAGCGGTTCCCAACTCCAGTCCTCCAGTACCCCCTACAGCAGTTCCCAACTCCAGTCCTCCAGTACCACCCACAGTGGTTCCCAACTCCAGTCCTCCAGTACCTCCAACAGTGGTTCCCAACTCCAGTCCTCCAGTACCCCCAACAGCACACATTGTTGTTGTTGCCCCACACAAACTCACCTGATTCAACTCATTGAAGGCTTGATGATTAGTTGACAAGTTGAATTAGGTGTGCTTCTCCAGGGGTCCTCGAGGACTGGAGTCGGGAAAGACTGGACTAGTCTGTCCAAAAACAGTTAAATCACCTCAGGACTCAACCTCCATGTTAGGATTATGAAGAACAGACAGGCTTTAAACTGATATTTCTGGAGAGGGGCAACAGGTGGATTTAACAGTAACATGTGCCGTCTACTAGACTAAACAAGACAGAGACAAAACAAAGCTTGTACCCTTTAATAAAACAGTGTGAACATGTGCACACAGTAAAACAGTTAATAAAGTTTGAGAGGGTTTTGGCTCCCTGCCTGTACTTAGAGGAAGAACGTGGCTGAGACACGTGTGAAGGTCAAACAATTCAAATCAATCCAATAAATCTTTATTGTCCACGGAGTGGAGACAAGAAAGACACGATGGCGGGTTAGAGGATACTGTCTGTATGGGGTTCTTTTCTCCTGCAGTTCGGGAAACCTATTGTCCATCAGGCACTATGTACTGTCTTACATGAATGGTGGTAGGGGGACGGGGATAGGCAGGTCAGGGTAGTCACATAAACCACTGGATACAAGGTCATGCTATTGTTACACTGTTTGTTTTCAACATGAATACAATCTGAAGACTGCTGTCTGCAAGATGCTGAGAGGAAATTGGGTGGAATTCTCTCTCTCTCTCTCGGGGTGTGTCTGTGTGTGTGTGTTTTATCATCTCCTGTCCTCTAGTTTCCTGTTCCTTCATAATGGGAGGAAGAATTAGAATTCCTATATTTGGGAAGACATTAAAGAATTGGAATCTGAATGCTCCCGAGACTACCTAATGTCCATTCTCACATTCTTCCTGCGCTGCTTTACAATTGTATTGTGTTCCTCACAGTTCCCTAACCACACCAATGAGTGTGGTTGATATCATGTTCAGCCAAGCACATTCAAATGGACCCATTGTTCAAGAGTAGAGGAATTCAGTTCAGATGTTTTTTCTTTCTCAGAGTTTGTTATTTATCAGACTGCCTTGTTTTTCTGTTCCACTTCACCTTCCATGTCGTCATTAAGATATCAAGATACGCCCTGTTTTAAACAGACTGACCACACTGTATGTACAGCGGTCAACACGACTAGAAACTACAGCGGTCAGAGAGACTAGAAACTACAGTAGTCAGAGAGACTAGAAACTACAGCGGTCAGCACGACTAGAAACTACAGCGGTCAGCACGACTAGAAACTACAGCGCTCAGCACGACTAGAAACTACAGCGCTCAGCACGACTAGAAACTACAGCGCTCAGCACGACTAGAAACTACAGCGGTCAGAAAGACTAGAAACTACAGCGGTCAGCACGACTAGAAACTACAGCGGTCAGCACGACTAGAAACTACAGCGGTCAGAACGACTAGAAACTACAGAGGTCAGAACGACTAGAAACTACAGCGGTCAGCACGACTAGAAACTACTGCGGTCAGCACGACTAGAAACTACAGCGGTCAGAACGACTAGAAACTACAGAGGTCAGAACGACTAGAAACTACAGCGGTCAGCACGACTAGAAACTACAGCGGTCAGCACGACTAGAAACTACAGCGGTCAGAACGACTAGAAACTACAGCGGTCAGCACGACTAGAAACTACAGCGGTCAGCACGGCTAGAAACTACAACAGTCAGTAAGACTAGAAACTACAGTAGTCAGCACGACTATAAACTACAGTAGTCAGCACAACTATAAACTACAGTAGTCAGCACGACTATAAACTACAGTAGTCAGTAGGACTAGAAACTACAGTAGTCAGCACAACTAGAAACTACAGCAGTCAGCACGACTATAAACTACAGTAGTCAGTAGGACTAGAAACTACAGTAGTCAGCACAACTAGAAACTACAGCAGTCAGCACAACTAGAAACTACAGCGGTCAGCACGACTAGAAACTACAGAGGTCAGAACGACTAGAAACTACAGCGCTCAGCACGACTAGAAACTACAGCGCTCAGCACGACTAGAAACTACAGCGGTCAGAAAGACTAGAAACTACAGCGGTCAGCACGACTAGAAACTACAGCGGTCAGCACGACTAGAAACTACAGCGGTCAGAACGACTAGAAACTACAGAGGTCAGAACGACTAGAAACTACAGCGGTCAGCACGACTAGAAACTACTGCGGTCAGCACGACTAGAAACTACAGCGGTCAGAACGACTAGAAACTACAGAGGTCAGAACGACTAGAAACTACAGCGGTCAGCACGACTAGAAACTACAGCGGTCAGCACGACTAGAAACTACAGCGGTCAGAACGACTAGAAACTACAGCGGTCAGCACGACTAGAAACTACAGCGGTCAGCACGGCTAGAAACTACAACAGTCAGTAAGACTAGAAACTACAGTAGTCAGCACGACTATAAACTACAGTAGTCAGCACAACTATAAACTACAGTAGTCAGCACGACTATAAACTACAGTAGTCAGTAGGACTAGAAACTACAGTAGTCAGCACAACTAGAAACTACAGCAGTCAGCACGACTATAAACTACAGTAGTCAGTAGGACTAGAAACTACAGTAGTCAGCACAACTAGAAACTACAGCAGTCAGCACAACTAGAAACTACAGCGGTCAGCACGACTAGAAACTACAGTAGTCAGCACAACTATAAACTACAGTAGTCAGCACGACTATAAACTACAGCGGTCAGAACGACTAGAAACTACAGAGGTCAGAACGACTAGAAACTACAGCGGTCAGCACGACTAGAAACTACAGCGGTCAGCACGACTAGAAACTACAGCGGTCAGAACGACTAGAAACTACAGAGGTCAGAACGACTAGAAACTACAGCGGTCAGCACGACTAGAAACTACAGCGGTCAGCACGGCTAGAAACTACAACAGTCAGTAAGACTAGAAACTACAGTAGTCAGCACGACTAGAAACTACAGCGGTCAGCACGACTAGAAACTACAGCGGTCAGAACGACTAGAAACTACAGAGGTCAGAACGACTAGAAACTACTGCGGTCAGCACGACTAGAAACTACAGCGGTCAGCACGACTAGAAACTACAGCGGTCAGAACGACTAGAAACTACAGAGGTCAGAACGACTAGAAACTACTGCGGTCAGCACGACTAGAAACTACAGCGGTCAGAACGACTAGAAACTACAGAGGTCAGAACGACTAGAAACTACAGCGGTCAGCACGACTAGAAACTACAGCGGTCAGCGCGGCTAGAAACTACAACAGTCAGTAAGACTAGAAACTACAGTAGTCAGCACGACTATAAACTACAGTAGTCAGCACAACTATAAACTACAGTAGTCAGCACGACTATAAACTACAGTAGTCAGTAGGACTAGAAACTACAGTAGTCAGCACAACTACAAACTACAGCAGTCAGCACAACTAGAAACTACAGCGGTCAGCACGACTAGAAACTACAGTAGTCAGCACGACTAGAAACTACAGAGGTCAATAGGACTAGAAACTACAGTAGTCAGCACGACTATAAACTACAGAGGTCAGTAGGACTAGAAACTACAGTAGTCAGTAGGACTAGAAACTACAGTAGTCAGCACAACTAGAAACTACAGCGGTCAGCACGACTAGAAACTACAGTAGTCAGCACGACTAGAAACTACAGCGGTCAGCACGACTAGAAACTACAGCGGTCAGCACGACTAGAAACTACAGCGGTCAGAACGACTAGAAACTACAGAGGTCAGAACGACTAGAAACTACAGCGGTCAGCACGACTAGAAACTACAGCGGTCAGAACGACTAGAAACTACAGAGGTCAGAACGACTAGAAACTACAGCGGTCAGCACGACTAGAAACTACAGCGGTCAGCACGACTAGAAACTACAGCGGTCAGAACGACTAGAAACTACAGAGGTCAGAACGACTAGAAACTACAGCGGTCAGCACGACTAGAAACTACAGCGGTCAGCACGGCTAGAAACTACAACAGTCAGTAAGACTAGAAACTACAGTAGTCAGCACGACTATAAACTACAGTAGTGAGCACAACTATAAACTACAGTAGTCAGCACGACTATAAACTACAGTAGTCAGTAGGACTAGAAACTACAGTAGTCAGCACAACTAGAAACTACAGCAGTCAGCACAACTAGAAACTACAGCGGTCAGCACGACTAGAAACTACAGTAGTCAGCACGACTAGAAACTACAGCAGTCAGAGAGACTAGAAACTTTAGTAGTCAGTAGGACTATAAACAACGGTAGTCAGTTGGACTATAAACTACAGAAGCACACTGTAACCCTCCATCACATCATACACTGTTCTGTGTCTAAAATGGCATCCTATTCCCCATGTAGTGCACTAGTTTTGTCCAGGACCCAAAGTAGTGCACTATGTAGGTAATAGGGTGCCATTGGGGAAACAACCTGTATCTCTGGGGTGACTTTCCAGCAGCTCTGTTCAGTTTAGACAGACCACTTGATAGATGACTTACGCCCTCATTATTTCCCAGCCTCCCTACAGACAGACACTACATGTTGTCTTACGATTCCCACATGGCTCTGGGAAGATACCGAGCATCAGAAAGAGCGACTGTGTCTGAAATGGCACACTATCTCCTTTATAGTGCACTTCTTTTAAACAGAGCCTTTATGGGTCCTGGTCAAAAGAAGTGCGCTATATAGGGAAGAGGGTGCCATTCGGGATGTAAACAGAGATTGTGTCGAGTAATGAACAATGACAAGGGGTCCTGGGTAACTACTTAGTGTGCTTGTGTAATAAGCAGTGAATGAAAGGGAAGGGAATGGGTACAATGCAGTGGGGTCTCTCTCATTCACTGAATGTCTTTTTGCAGAAGGGAGACGCCCTTTATCAAATCTCTCTGGGGATCAAATCTCTCTGGGGATCAAATCTCACTGGGGTTCAAATCTCTCTGGGGATCAAATCTCTCTGGAGATCAAATCTCTCTGGAGATCAAATCTCTCTGGGGTTCAAATCTCTCTGGGGATCAAATCTCTCTGGGAATCAAATCTCTCTGGGGATCGAATCTCTCTGGGGATCGAATCTCTCTGGGGTTCAAATCTCTCTGGAGATCAAATCTCTCGGGTTCAAATCTCTCTGGGGATCAAATCTCCCTGGGGATCAAATCTCCCTTGGGATCGAATCTCTCTGGGGTTCAAATCTCTCTGGGGTTCAAATCTCTCTGGGGATCAAATCTCCCTGGGGATCAAATCTCTCTGAGGTTCAAATCTCTCTGGGGATAAAATCTCTCTGGAGATCAAACCCCTCTGGGGTTCAAATCTCTCTGGGGATCAAATCTCTCTGGAGATCAAATCTCTCTGGGGTTCAAATCTCTCTGGGGATCAAATCTCTCTGGGGATCAAATCTCTCTGGAGATCAAATCTCTGTTGGGATCAAATCTCTCTGGGGTTCAAATCTCTCTGGGGATCAAATCTCTCTGGGGATCGAATCTCTCTGGGGATCGAATCTCTCTGGGGATCAAATCTCTCCGGGTTTCAAATCTATCTGGGGATCAAATCTCTCTGGGATCAATTCTCTCTGGGGATCAAATCTCTCTGGGGATCAAATACATCTGGGGATCAAATCGCTCTGGGATCAATTCTCTCTGGGGATCAAATCTCTCTGGGGATCAAATACATCTGGGGATCAAATCTCTCTGGAAAACCAAATGAACTACTGTGAATACTCTCACTAGGATTCATTTAATTAGATCAGGTGAGCTTTTTGAGCTCTCTCTGTGTGTGTGTGTGTGTGTGTGTGTGTGTGTGTGTGTGTGTGTGTGTGTGTGTGTGTGTGTGTGTTCAACAGCTTGGATGGCTGTGTTTCTGACCACAATGAGAGAAGACCAGAGGGCCACATTCTAACAGGATCCCAGATTTGTGTGAAAATATGAATGACTTGTGCAATGCTATCATTATGTCCTCTGATTCGAGCAGACAAGTGCTTGACAAACCACTGCAGTGAGGCAAAGGTTGTCTCAGCGCAATCAGACCCAATACTCAGCATCTCTACGTTTTAGACGTTGTTATTATTGACATAGTATTTGTATTGTGACTACTCTAGTTTTACTGCTCATTGATTATGTACTGCAATGTGGAGGAAAATTGCACATTTCATTGCACCTTTAACTTATATTAAGCATATGCCGAATGCATAAACTTTGATTTGATGCTGGTCCCAAACAGCAATGAGGAGATGAAGGTCCCACTTGTTGTTATCCTGCTCTACATTACTGAGTATCTTCTACCTTTTAACATTTCACACAAATACCAATCCCATGTAGGATCAACATGACTTTCTCACATGTCTCATATGTGAATACTGTTTGGTTGAAGAGGGTTTGGCTCATGACTCTTGTCTTAACGTGTATAGACTATCACATCATCAACTAATCTAAATATGAGACATTCTTATAGTTTGGACTGTAGGCTACTCTACAGCAGCCAAATCACAAACCTCAGCCATCGAATCAGTTGTGATTGACAGACAGAGAGGAACACAGCATTTCCTTTTTGTTGTAGCTGTCTGGTCAGCTGTTCAATAGAGAAAACAACATCAGCTGTTCAATAGAGAAAACAATATCAGCTGTTCAATAGAGAAAACAACATCAGCTGTTCAATAGAGAAAACAATATCAGCTGTTCAAGAGAGAAAACAACATCAGCTGTTCAATAGAGAAAACAACATCAGCTGTTCAATGAAGAAGACAACAGCAGCTGGAATTTGGTGCCCTATAAGTGGTAAAAGTCTCAAAGACGCCAGTAGTTTAACAACCTTGTGAAATTATGTTAATTAACGTGGGGAATTCTACTTCGTTGTGGCAGTAAAGGAACATGTTCTTCTTTTGTCCAATTTAAGTTTTTGACATTAAACTCGACAGATTTGACTCTTTCCTTTAGTTTATTGAAATGCAACAAAGCTGCCTTCTAGCATTAGAAATACAATGCAATACCTTTTGGCCAGTCCTTGGTCTTCTGAAAGTGAGAAGTTCAGTAAGGCTTTTAAGTTTGACTGTCTATAGTGCCCTCTCTCCCCCTCTCTATCCCTCCCTCTATCCCTCCCTCTGTCCATCTCATTCTGCCTCCTTCTCTACCTCCCTCTATCCCTCCCTCTATGCAGGTCTGTGTAATCTGAGGGAAATATGTGTCTCTAATATGGTCATACATTTGACATGATGTTAGGACGTGCAGCTCAGTTTCCACATCATTTTGTGGGCAGTGTGCACATAGCCTGTCTTCTCTTGAGAGCCATGTCTGCCTACGGCAGCCTTTCTCAATAGCAAGGCTATGCTCACTGAGTCTGTACATAGTCAAAGCCTTCCTTAAGTTTGTGTCAGTCACAGTGGTCAGGTATTCTGCCACTGTGTACTCTCTGTTTAGGTCCAAATGGCATTCTAGTTTGCTCTGTTTTTGTTCATTCTTTTCAATGTGTCAAGTAATTATCTTTTTGTTTTATCATGATTTGGTTTGGTCTCTCTCTACCTCTTTCTCTCTCTCTCTGTCACTCTCTCTCTGTCTCGCTCTCTCTCTCTCTTTCTCTCTTTCTCTCTCTCCCCCTCTCTACCTCTCTCTCTCTGTCACTCTCTCTCTGTCTCTCTGTCTCTCTACCTCTTTCTCTCTTTCTCTCTCTCCCCCTCTCTACCTCTCTCTCACTCTCTCTGTCCCTCTCTCTCTCTGTCTGTCTCTCTCTGTCACTCTCTCCCTCTCGCTCTGTCTCTCTATCTCTTTGTCTCTCTCTATCTCTGTCTCTGTCTCTGTGAGTCATAGTTCATGTTGCTTCAACAGTGTAGTCTGTTATTCCAGGGGTCAATACCACTGGGGTGTGGCAGTAGTCGTCTTCACAAGTTAATATCACCCGAAAATCCCCTCTGACGCACTTAACCTTTTCATACCAGTCAATCTCGCAGCCCTAAACAATTGTTTGTAGAGACAACTGCTGTAACCTTCTTTTGGCTTTCTGCATTCTAGAATTTAGTAGTTACAATGATTAAATTGTATGTTAGTAACTGCTCTGTTACTGTCTAAAATAGAGTCAACCCACTTCACCTTCAGGTTTTTTTGGGGAAAAACATTACATGTCAGTGTTTGGTGTAGTTACTGACATTCCTTAAGCAAATTGAGATAAACCCATTAGAAAGTCCCCCAGTTTAGTTGGTATGCTATTTGCTGTGTTGCTGGCGAGCTCCTCAATGGGTTCCATGGCTGCCAGCGACAATGTTATTCAGGCCTGGCCCCTGGGGATTTTCTGTTCATCTATTCCAGGGTACGTGATTGGCAGCTACCCATGGTAGCGGCACTGAAGGCATCTCTTCTGTACTGTTAATCTGGTCCCAGATCTGTTTGTTCTGTATATGGTTGTCAAGCATAGGAGTTTGCTATACAGCACGAACAGATCAAGGACCAGGTTATGATGTTTCCAGCAAGAGAAAGGATAGGGTTGGACAGTGTCTGCCTGAATGGACATTTCCACTCATTCAAGTCTGGTATCGAAGGAGTTTTGTCCATTTCTAGTAATTATATTTCTTTGGTCTTCTGCCTGGCAGAGGAGAATTACTCACTGACACTATTCTAATGGCTGTCACTGTCAGCTCCCTGCTGGGTTCAAATAGGATTTGTTTTCTTTCAGATAGTTGATTGCCTGGAATGCCAGTATGGGCGGGGATTTTGGAACTATCTCTATTCCATTGGTTCCATTCCACCAGACAAGGGAAGCTCAATCAAGCTGCGCTAATGATGTATTTGAAAGAAAAACAAATACTATTTGAACCCAGATCGGTCTGCACGGTATAGGCAAGGCTCTGTTCTAAAGCCTTTCAATGTGTCAGTAATTTGGAAATGTGGATGGATGGGGACACTGCTCATTAGGAGCAGGACAGGGGGTTTTCCCCCTCAAATTAAGACGCTGCACCTGTAGGAGCTCTTTGTCTGGACAGAATGGTGGGGCTGAAGGGGGCAGAGGGGGCTGCTTAGAGCCAGTCTTCTCCAGTAATCTCTGTTCTCTCTTGGGGGTATGTCCCAACTTGTACCCTATTCCCTATGTAGTGCACTACTTTAGACCAGGACCCATAGGCCGCTATGTAGGATATAGGATGCTATTAGGGTGACATTTGGGACACAGACAGTTCTTCTGAACCCGCTGCTCCCAAGTCGTCACGATGTCGTCAAGTTCGCCACCCGTAGCCCGTCCCTCGGTCTGCCCTGTACGGAGCTCACGTGTGCCAGGGTCGTGCCTTCTGGCCCAGTCTGCCCTGTAGACTACGGAGACTGTCCAATCACAAGGCATCGCCTACAGTCAGCAGAACGCGCGGCTAATCTGTCAGTGACCAAACAGCATGGAGACAAAACAGGCCTTTCAAAATATTACAAAATACAATCGTGGGAAAACACTGGTTGGAGAACAAATGGCTCCTGCTGAAAACAGAAAACTCTAATTTGACTGTAGGCTACTAAAATATTTGATCAACTTCCAAATATGTGTCTTTTAAGCGAACGTCGTTTGACAAAGTGAAAGAAGAGAGATGCTTTTGGCACGATAGCTTCGGCCATTGCCGGCAAGTGAGCTGAGCATCATTGGCTGAGACAGTGAAAGTGGACAGGTTTTCAGGGCTATAATTTTCTCCTCACATGGTAGAACATCATTGGTTGAGTCAGTGAAAGTGGACAGGTTTTCAGGGCTATAATTTTCTCCTCACATGGTAGAACATCATTGGTGGAGTCAGTGAAAGTGGACAGGTTTTCAGGGCTAGAATTTTCTCCTCACATGGTAGAACATCATTGGTTGAGTCAGTGAAAGTGGACAGGTTTTCAGGGCTAGAATTTTCTCCTCACATGGTAGAACACATGTTTCTCCACACTCCTAGGTCTAGGTTAGTGATGTTTTTAAAAACTTTTTTTTTTTATTGAGCTCAGATTCTCAGTTCGTCAGTGTTAAAGTAGCCTGTCATTTCGATATTAAAAAAAGATTCTGCCTCCAGTCATGTAAAATGTCATAGAACTGGATGCCATGTGTTTATTAAGGCCCTATTTTCACCCTGACCCAAGACTTCGAATGTTTCCCATGTGTTCAACTCCTGTACGTGCCTCTACTCTACTGCTCTATGCCTCTAAAACAAACTCTATGATATTCATGCAATGCTATAAAGGTGATTTATTTTCTCATATGTTCTGGTACCTCAGAGCACTGAACACAGGTAGTGTAGACTCTAGCTTACCAAAATACACCACAATATCCACACAAGCCACTCGCCAGCCAGCCATATATCATGAGTTAGAAAATTGTGAATAATAGATTATGACGTTATTATTTAAGAGTATTGACGATAAATCAAAATCGGTAAATAAACGATAGAGCTAGCTGACTAACAGAAACTACGTCAATCATCTACATCAATCATTAACATCACTCATCAACATCACTCATCAACTTCACTCAACATCACTCATTAACATCACTCATCAACATCACTCATCAACATCACTCATCAACATCACTCATCAACGTCACTCATCAACATCACTCATTAACATCACTCATCAACATCACTCATCAACATCACTCATCAACATCACTCATCAACGTCACTCATCAACGTCACTCATCAACGTCACTCATCAACGTCACTCATCAACATCACTCATTAACATCACTCATCAACATCACTCATCAACATCACTCATCAACATCACTCATCAACATCACTCATCAACATCACTCATCAACATCACTCATCTACATCACTCATCAACATCACTCATCAACATCACTCATCAACATCACTCATCACTCCTATGCCATCATCAACATCACTCATCAACATCACTCATCAACATCACTTATCAACATCACTCATCAACATCACTCATCAACATCACTCATCAACATCACTCATCAACATCACTCATCAACATCACTCATCAACATCACTCATCAACATCACTCATCAACATCACTCATCAACATCACTCATCAACGTCACTCATCAACATCACTGATCAGCTGATAGTCTACCTTCTGTTCCAGATGTCAATCATGTCTTTATGAGGCACTGTGACTCGCTTGCTAACATCTTGTACTGGTTGAGTGTGTTGTTGCAGAAATCGGCCTATGCCAACAACAACAAGAGAGAGTCAGTTAGTATGTTATGAATTTCCAGACTTTTTTCAGTTGAGTGGGTGGCCTTTTCTTTTTTGTTTTGAGCCACCTGCCCCCTGAAAGGTCTGTGCAAGCCCCTACACACACACACACACGCACACACACACACACACACACACACACACACACACACACACACACACACACACACACACACACACACACACACACACACACACACACACACACTTATGACCAACACTGGCTTGAAGGATGACCTAATACAATATGAGTATTGGCTGGGAGAGACAAGAGACTGCCAAACAGTACACTGATGGAGTGACTTTGAAAATAATAGACATGACTGAGTCCATAAGTTCATATCAATAGGGGCAGGGGAGACACTCCTTACTTTCTGTCTGTCTGTCTGTCTGTCTGTCTGTCTGTCTGTCTGTCTGTCTTTCTTTCTTTTTTCCTTCTTTCCTTCTTTCCTTCTTTCTTTATTTCTTTCCTTCTTTCCTTCTTTCTTCTTTCCTTCCTGTCTTTTTATTTTCTGTGAGGACCACAGTAAGAAGGACCACAGTAAGAAGGACCACAGTAACGTCTAATGTATGTTATTACTGGTATGGCCTGCTGCTTTGTATAACCAAAAGCAGTTTATGTGTGTTTGTGATGTATGGGGTGCTGTCAATTAAATGGGTGGTTGCTTTCTCTGCCTCTTCCCCCCCACCTCATGGGTCTTTGACTGGTGAGAAAGAATAAACCAGCAGTGAACAATGGACTGGTGTTAACTCACTCTCCCCCTTCCACCCTCCGTCCGTCCCTCCCTCTCTCTCTCTCCCTCCACCTCTCTCTCCCCCTCCCACCGTCCGTCCCTACATCTCTCTCTCGCTTGCTCTCTCTCTCCCTCCACCTCTCTCTCCCCCTCCCACCCTCTGTCCCTCCCTCTCTTTCTCCTCTCTTTACATAAAGCAGGATATACTACATAGTCTGGCAACGTCACCTTTTAGTAACACTGACCATTCATCAGATGTGTACAGCAATAATAGAACACATTGTTATAGAGAGAAATTACAATTTATCATACAGAGTATCAATGCATTTTTAATCTGCTTTTGATTTTCTACCTGAGGAAGGACATAAGTTAAACTCTTGTTACATTCCAGAAACATAATAATTGAAGTGTGTGTGTGTGTGTGTGTGTGTGTGTGTGTGTGTGTGTGTGTGTGTGTGTGTGTGTGTGTGTGTGCCAGGCTAGGGAACTCTCTGCTAGACTAATTTCAGGTCTGGACCCGGGTTGAGAGTCAGGGAGGAGGATGAGGTGTTGCGTCATGGTTTTCCAGGACCTATCAGCAAGCTAGACCCATGTTTATTTTCTATTTCCTACAGGGCTCAAACAATGTAAACAATCTGCTAGTGTGACTTCCTCTCTTCTAAGTTAAAATTATATTATATTGTTGATAAAGTGATAACATTAACATATTTATTTGTATTTATATTTGTATTTATATTTATTATAATATTTGACCCTGTCACTGATTGCCTCCATGTGTGTGTAACTAACAGCTCCTAAAATAGGTATTCTCATTGAAAAGGTCAGTCTTTGTGCTGTAATTCCTAATGGGTTACCATAGTGTGTTGGCTGGAGCAGGCTCCTATATAGCCTATTAGGGCCAGTTTGTATGGCTGGACCAGGCTCCTATATAGCCAATTAGGGCCAGTTTGTTTGGCTGGACCAATTTGGTGTTACCATGGTACTTATAGCCTATAGACAGATCCTTGGTGTTACCATGGTAGTTATAGCCTATAGACAGACCCCTGGTGTTACCATGGTAGTTATAGCCTATAGACAGACCCCTGGTGTTACCATGGTAGTTATAGCCTATAGACAGACCCCTGGTGTTACCATGGTACTTATAGCCTATAGACTGACCCCTGGTGTTACCATGGTACTTATAGCCTACAGACAGACCCCTGGTGTTACCATGGTAGTTATAGCCTATAGACAGACCCCTGGTGTTACCATGGTACTTATAGCCTATAGACAGACCCCTGGTGTTACCATGGTAGTTATAGCCTATAGACAGACCCCTGGTGTTACCATGGTAATTACTGCCTATAGACAGACCCCTGGTGTTATCATGGTACTGTCACGCCCTGACCTTAGTTATCTATGTTTTATGTATTATTTTGGTCAGGTCAGGGTGTGACGAGGGTGGGTATGTGTGTTTTTGTCCTGTCTAGGGTTTTTCTATATCTATGGGTTTTTTGTATGTCTAGGTAATGTAGGTCTATGGTGGCCTGAATTGGTTAGCCTATAGACAGACTCCTGGGGTGAGAGTGAGCAGTGACAGATTCGATGGTTTCCAGGTTGCATAGGAGCCAATAGGAAGTCAAACACTTGCTCCCTATGTTGGTTGTCTTGGTTATTGTTGGGATTTTACTACAAACCCACTTGAGGTTATTTCATCGTGACCCAATGAAGTCAAACTCTCGAAGACTCAACTTTTTCCTTCATATTTACAACTAGAACTTTGGCGAAATCTAGCCATGCCACATTACCAACCTCCTAAAATCCACATTTTACATTCCTGGGATGGTGATGTATTCAGCAGAGCTGTGAGAAGAGAAATGGGTGTGATTACAGAGCATCAGTGCAAAGGAGAAAGAAGGAGGTGACAACTTAACAGCCTCTCCTTGGTAACATGTTAATAGTTAATACCTCCATGATTTACTCTCCCTGTCTCTTGTATTCTCACTGGGGCGTAGGCTGCACCCAAGGCCTTGAGCCTTCACTTCATCACTTTGACTAGTTTTACTGCAGTGCACTCTTGGAAAAAAGGGTTCCAAAAGGGTTTTTCGGCTATCACCATAGAAGAACCCTTTTTGGTTCCAGGTAGAACACTTTTTGGTTCCAGGTAGAACTCTTTTGGGTTCCGTGTAAAACCCTTTCCACAGTGGGTTCTTCTACATGGAACTCAAAAGGGTTCTACTTGGCTCTTTAAAGGGTTCTCCTATGGGGACAGCCAAAGAACCCTGTTAGGTTCGAAGGCTCCCGAGTGCCCAGCGGTCTAAGGCACTGCATTTCAGTTACCCAATCATGGCAGGGCCCCCAGAGACACCCTGGTTGGAATTCAGGCTGTATCACAACCGGCCGTGATTGGGAGTCCCACAGGGTGGCGCACAATTGGCCCAGCGTCGTCCGGGTTTGCCCGGTGTAGGCTGTCATTGTAAATAAGAATATGCTCTTAACTGACTTGCCTGGTCAAATAAAGGTTAAATAAAAAATATGGAACCTATTTTTCTAAGAGTGTGGTCCTGAGTGCGCATGCACTGCTCAGGGAGTGACCTGGGACTCTCTAAAAGCCAGTTTCTCTCTAAAAGCCAGTTTCTCTCTAAAAGCCAGTTTCTCTCTAAAAGCCAGTTTCTCTCTAAAAGCCAGTTTCTTTCTAAAAGCCAGTTTCTCTCTAAAAGCCAGTTTCTCTCTAAAAGCCAGTTTCTCTCTAAAAGCCAGTTTCTCTCTAAAAGCCACGACAACAGCAATTCACCTCTTCTGAGAAGGGAACAAAATAAAATGTCATGGCTGCTCATTGGCAACATGTGTGAGTGTCAGCTTAGAATGATGTAACGGATCATAATAATATGAATAAAAAGTGATTGTTTCCCGGGATCCATTTTCTAAGTGCTTTCATAATTTGTCCCCTTGCGTATTTTCATGTCAGCACTTACTGAAACCAGGAGTGGAAAGTACCGGTGATTTGAATTACATATTAAAACCTTCAAAACAGGATTTCCCCTTCTTTCTGGGATATTTCCTTACAATCATATCATGAGTAAATTACTTAATTGCACACACATAAGTTAAAATGGTCTGAGTGTGGAAGTGGTTTCCGTCATAATAACAGGACGATGAGGCATCAGCTCGTCACAATCCAACCTTCAAACTGGCTCAAGCTGCTGAACAATCTCTTTACCCAAAGTAGAAAATGGTTCGCTGTTCTCCTTGCTCAATTGGCAGGTCTTCGTTGTAAAATAAGAATTTGAATCTTAACTGACTCGCCTGATTTAGTAAAAGTTAAAGAAAGAAATATAAAAAAATACGTTGAAAGTTGTATCAGTTTTGTTATTAGCTGATGTCTGTAATGCTGCATTTACATGTGATTTGAGAATTACTATTATAATCTTAATGATTTGCTCTGCCTTTGAGTGGTTTGTTTCTGATCACCAAACTGTAGAGTGAAATGCTATGCTAATCATTTTGTACTATAGCCTTGTATCTAAAATGTAACTTGCTCCCGTCTCTCCATGACCTCGCATCTCCAATAACACAAAACTATTAAAACACAAACTAACTGACTAGAGGCATGGTGGGAAGGGGATGCTCTCAGTGGGAGAAGTTCTCAGTGGGAGAAGCTCTCAGTGGGAGTAACTTCCAGATGGCAGGCAATGACTGTGTGTGTCGGAAACCCCAGACATATCCTCCGTAGAAGAAACACACACACACACCACACACACACACACACACACACACACACACACACACACACACACACACACACACACACACACACACACACACACACACACACACACACACACACACACACACACACACACACACACACACAGGCTCAAAGCTCCAGACACCAACATCTGTTACGGTCAAGTGGTAAAGGAGGTGTAGACAGCGATAGCTGCTCCAGGCAAGCTCAAAGTATTTGAAAGAAAACCAATCCTACTTGAAACCAAGTATGCTGGTCTGTCCACACCGACGGCGAGGAGGCCCTCTTAGTCCAGATCAGGTTTCTTTTCAGTGTGATGTATAAACACCTTTAAACACTTTATCAAACCGTGTCTCCTAAAGTGTTGTCTGCTCTGATGATCTGGCGTCTCAACTGAAGCACTTGGAGTACTTAATGCATTGTCTTTCCTGATGGAAGATGGTTGGAAACTTCAACTGTGTACCGAACATAGGTTGTGAAGCGTGGCCTTCCTTTTGTTAGATCAAGTGAGCTGGAAAGCTTCTTGAGTCAGGGGTAAAGGGTTCACTTGACTTTAGTATTTATTTAAAAACAAGGATCCACATCAACGCTCTGTCTTGTTGAGCCAGATCCTATTAAGCTTGTTTTAGAGAGGGGAGTGGAGGGGAGTGGAGGGGAATGGAGGGGAGTGGAGAGAGAGAGAGAGAGAGAGAGAGAGAGGTAAGGGCAGTCTCTTCCTTGTCTGATCATATCTTGTCGGTCTAAAACGACGCTCTACAAAGATTCTGACCATAAATGTACAAAACCACTCATATTCCCATATACAGTGCATCCTGAAAGTATTCAGACTCCTTCACTTTTTCCACATTTTGTTACGTTACAGCCTTATTCTAAAATTGATTAAATAAAAAAATCGATCTACACACAACAATGACAAAGCCAAAACAGTTTTTTAGAAATGTTTGCCAATCTATAAACAATAAAAAACAGAAACACCTTATTTACCTAAGTATTCAGACCCTTTCGCTATGAGACTCGAAATTGATCTCAGGTGCATCCTGTTTACATTGATCATCTTTGAGATGTTTCTACAACTTGATTGGAGTCCACCTGTGGTAAATTCAACTGATTGGACATGATTTGTTAAGGCACACACCTGTCTATATAAGGTCCCGCAGTTGACAGTGCATGCCAGAGCAGAAACCAAGCCATGAGGTTGAAGGACTTGTCTGTAGAGCTCCGAGGCACAGATCTGGGGAAGGCTACCTAAAAAAATTCTGCAGCATTGAAGGTGACCAAGAACCCGATGGTCACTCTGGCAGAGATGGGAGAACCTTCCAGAAGGACAACCATCTCTGCAGCACTCCACCAATCGGGCCTTTTTGGTAGAGTGGCCAGATGGAAGACACTTCTCAGTAAAAGGTATGAGACAGCCCACTTGGAGTTTGCCAAAAGGCACGTAAAGACTCTCAGACCATGAGAAACAAGATTCTGGAGGAAACCTGGCACCATCTCTACGGTGAAGCATGGTGGTAGCAGCATCATGGCTTTCAGCGGCAGGCACTGGGAGACTAGTCAGGATTGAGGGAAAGATGAACAATTCTCATCCAGAGTGCTCAGGACCTCAGACTGTGGCAAAGGTTCACCTTCCAACAGGACAATGACCCTAAGCACATAGCCAAGACAACACAGGAGTGGCTTCGGGACAAGACACTGAATGTCCTTGAGTAGCCCAGCCAGAGCTTGGACATGAACCTGACCAAACATCTCTGGAGATACCTGAAAATAGCTACTGTATGTAGCGACACTCCCCATCCAACCTGACAGAGCTTGAGACGATCTGCAGAGAAGAATGGGATGAACTCCCCAAATACAGGTGTGCCAAGCTTATAGCGTCATACCCAAGAAGACTTGAGGCTCTAATCACTGTCAAAAGTGCTTCAACAAAGTACTGAGTAAAGAGTCTGAATATTTATGTAAATGTGAAATTTCAGTCTTTTATTTTTAATACATTTAATACATTTGCAAAAACGTTTAAAATCCTGTCATTATGGGGTATTGTGATGTCATTATGGGGGTATTGTGATGTCATTATGGGGGTATTGTGATGTCATTATGGGGGTATTGTGATGTCATTATGGGGGTATTGTGATGTCATTATGGGGGTATTGTGATGTCATTATGGGGGTATTGTGATGTCATTATGGGGGTATTGTGATGTCATTATGGGGGTATTGTGCGTAGATTAATGAGGGAAAAACAACAATTTACTCAATTTTAGAGTAAGGCTGTATGTAACGTAACAAAATGTGGAAAAAGTCAAGGAGTCTGAATACTTTCCCTGTATCTAGTGTAGACTGCTCTATCTGACTCTCATCAAATATTTCCCCCACCTGCTAAAACTTTAAACCTCAAGGCAAGTTATGAGCCAGGCATTATGATGAATTATGACAACAAACTCATTTTTTCATTTTCTTTTTAAGTTCTAATTTTCTCAAGATTTACACAGGTGTGTATGTCTGGCACTAGGCCAACCATTGTAAATGTCAACCAAATTCATGGTCCAATATGAAATTAATTTCACAAGAGTATCCCGTTACATTTGAAGTTGTATTTTCTGTATGAATTTTAAGTGATTTATGTGCTTTTCACCTGGCCTCTGGATGGTGTGTTATAACTAGGGCGAGGAGTTTTCCCTCCCAAAGGCAACATATCCAGGAAAAACTCCTGGTCCGGCTATGGGCTATACCTCTACCGTTTCCTAGTCAGGAAATAAGAACCTTACTTTTACTCAGTTGAGTACTTTTATTCAGTAGTTGTTTCCACGACAACTTGTCAAACACTTCTTTCTCTCTTCCTGTTCTCACAGAGCACCATTAGAAACTGCTGAGACGATCCACTGGGTGCTGTACCAGAGACGACCACCGGTACTTTAAAAAAAATGATAACGATGAGGGCCCTGGGGCCACGGAGGGCCTGTGTTCTGCTGGGTGTGTTCCTCCAACTGCTGTTGTTGCTACCAGACACCACCTCTACGGACTCCACCGCTGCAACCTGGAACCAGAGTGGACCACGACTAAAGCTCTCACACACAGGTAGGCATCTCTGTTATTCACCACTCTAACTTAGGGCTAGTTAACTATCGTGCTGGTGGGCTACTTACTTATTTCACACACAGATCAGCAACTCATCTCTGCCCCTTTTTACTCTGAGCACCTCTGGTCCTCAAGGAGTGGGTTGCTCTGTTCCTCAACACAGCAGAACCTCTGGTCCTCAAGGAGTGGGTTGCTCTGTTCCTCAACACAGCAGAACCTCTGGTCCTTAAGGAGTAGGTATCCCTGTTCCTCAACACCGCAGAACCTCTATTCCTGAAGGAGTGGCTAGCCCTATTCCTCAACACCACAGAACCTGTGTTCATTGACACATGCCTATAGGGCCAGGAGGCTTTCCTGACCATAACCCTGACCAGAGTGGGTATCCCTGTTCCTCAACACTGCAGAACCTCTGGTTCTCAAGGAATCTGTATCCCTGTTCCTCAACCCAACAGAACCTCTGGTTCTCAAGGAGTCTGTATCCCTGTTCCTCAACCCAACAGAACCTCTGGTCTTCAAGGAGTGGGTATCCCTGTTCCTCAACACCACAGAACCTCTGGTTCTCAAGGATTGCTTATCCCTGTTCCTCAACACCACAGAACCTCTGGTCCTCAAGGAGTGGTTATCCCTGTTCCTCAACACCACAGAACTTCTGGTTCTCAAGGAGTGGTTATCCCTGTTCCTCAACACCACAGACCCTCTGGTTCTCAACGAGTATGTATCCCTGTTGTTCAGCACTACATAACCTATGTTCCTCAAGGAGTAGGTATCCTTGTTCCTCAACACCACAGACCCTCTGTTCCTCAAGGAGTAGCTATCCTTGTTCCTCAACACCACAGACCGTCTGGTTTTCAATGAGTAGGTATCCTTGTTCCTCAACACCACAGACCCTCTGTTCCTCAAGGAGTAGGTATCCTTGTTCCTCAACACCACAAACCCTCTGTTCCTCAAGGAGTAGGTATCCTTGTTCCTCAACACCACAGACCCTCTGTTCCTCAAGGTGTAGGTATCCTTGTTCCTCAACACCACAGACCCTCTGTTCCTCAAGTAGTAGGTATCCTTGTTCCTCAACACCACAGACCCTCTGTTCCTCAAGGAGTAGGTATCCTTGTTCCTCAACACCACAGACCCTCTGTTCCTCAAGGAGTAGGTATCCTTGTTCCTCAACACCACAGACCCTCTGTTCCTCAAGGAGTAGGTATCCTTGTTCCTCAACACTACAGACCCTCTGTTCCTCAAGGAGTAGGTATCCTTGTTCCTCAACACCACAGACCCTCTGTTACTCAAGGTGTAGGTATCCTTGTTCCTCAACACCACAGACCCTCTGGTCCTCAAGGAGTAGGTATCCTTGTTTCTCAACACAACAGACCCTCTGATTCCTCAAGGAGTAGGTATCCATGTTCCTCAACACCACTGACCCTCTGGTTCTCAACGAGTAGGTCGTTTTGTTCCTCAACACCACAGACCCTCTGGTCCTCAAGGAGTGGGTATCCATGTTTCTCAACACCGCAGAACCTCTGGTCCTCAAGGAGTGGGTATCCTTGTTCCTCAACACCACAGACCCTCTGGTTCTCAAGGAGTGGGTCGTTTTGTTCCTCAACACAGCAGCACTGCTGGTTTTCATCCTTCTCTTCTAATTACGGTATATGTGTTGATTCAGACTGATTCCTAATTTCCTGTTGATAGATTGGAGCTATTGTATAATACCATTGTGTGCCAGGGGAAAATGAGGGGGAGGTTGGTGGAAAGGGTTTTATTAGGATATTGTTTAAACTCAGTGAAGTAACATCTGAAAAGCACGTAGGGCCGACACAGCAGGACCGCAATCCTGTTTTCCTAATTATGTCACCATGGCGATCCCCAACACACACATCAGCAAATTACTTTGTTCTCATTAGCTTAATGAATTTAGCACAGCGTTTTTATAGTTTTTATGGTGGCTATTGTTGTGCGACTGGCAGACTATCTAGGTATTATAGTTAGATTAAGGAAGTTCATTAATGTAGCTGTTGTTGTTTCGCTGTACTGTAGTTACATGTAGCTGGGGGGGGGGGGGGGGGGGGGGTCTGTGGCAGCCAGGTTCTCTTCAGGTTTATTAGTCTAGATACTAAGAGATTTTATAGCTTATAACTCTTGTCAGGGTTATGGTCAGGAAAACCTCCTGGCCCTATGTGTTACTATATATGACTATCAATGACTGTCAATGACTGTATATGACTATCAATGACTATCTATGACTATATATGACTGTCAATGACTATGTATGACTATCAATGACTACCAATGACTGTCAATGACTGTCAATGACTATCTATGACTATCAATGACTATATATGACTATCAATGACTGTCAATGACTATCAATGACTGTCAATGACTATCAATGACTATCAATGACTATATATGACTATCAATGACTATCTATGACTATCAATGACTATATATGACTATATATGACTATCAATGACTGTCAATGACTGTCAATGACTATCTATGACTATCAATGACTATCAATGACTATATATGACTATCAATGACTGTCAATGACTATCTATGACTATCAATGACTATATATGACTATCAATGACTATATATGACTATCAATGACTATCTATGACTATCAATGACTATATATGACTATCAATGGCTATCAATGACTATATATGACTATCAATGACTGTCAATGACTATCTATGACTATCAATGACTATCAATGACTATATATGACTATCAATGACTGTCAATGACTATATATGGTTATCAATGACTATCTATGACTATCAATGACTGTCATTGACTATCAATGACTATCAATGACTATATATGACTATCAATGACTATCAATGACTGTATATGGCTATCAATGACTAGTAATGACTATCTATGACTATCAATGACTGTCATTGACTATCAATGACTGTCATTGACTATCAATGACTATCAATGACTATATATGACTATCAATGACTATCAATGACTGTATATGACTATCAATGACTATCAATGACTATCAATGACTATCTGTGACTATCTATCTACAGCACTTTGAGATATCAGCTGATGTAAGAAGGGCTTTATAAATACATTTGATTTGATTTGATTTTGATCAGTAGTCATTTATCGTCATATACAGATCAAAAACAAATCAAATGTATTTATATAGCCCTTCGTACATCAGCTGATATCTCAAAGTGCTGTACAGAAACCCAGCCTAAAACCCCAAACAGCAAGCAATGCAGGTGTAGAAGCACGGTGGCTAGGAAAAACTCCCTAGAAAGGCCAAAACCTAGGAAGAAACCTAGAGAGGAACCAGGCTATGAGGGGTGGTGAATATCAATGACTGTCTATGACTATCTATGACTATCAATGACTATATATGACTATTTATGACTATATATGACTATATAGGACTATGACTATGTAATATATTTTTGAAATCAGTGGAATTAGAGTATGATAGCTAAAGAGATGGAGAAAACACCTGTCTCTGGATGGTATTCTTGACAGGGAGACGCGTCCATCACGCATGATGATGTTTACGGGTAAGATAGTCTAGCTGGCTACATTTTTAGATATTACACGTTTCACATTTTGACAGAAAGTGGTTTCATTTCAAGTTAAAGTGTACTGTTAGCTAGCTAGTTAACTGGCTGGCTCCCTAGCTGACGTCACATGTATGACGTTATAATTTGTATACCAGAACCGTTTGCTTTGCTAGTTAGAGCCTAATGTTAGCTCGCTATCACATTGAACCTGGTTGGTTAGCTCCCAGCAGATTCATGTAGGGTAGTAGCGACATGATTTGGCACTCATTGCTGTTTAACTAGCTAACATTAGCTGGCTGGCTTGTTAGCTAACTTTACGAGACGTGTGTGATCTTACACGTTGTTTACCTAGCTAGGTGCATTGTTTACCTAGCTAGGTGCATTGTTTACCTAGCTAGGTGCATTGTTTACCTAGCTAGGTGCATTGTTTACCTAGCTAGGTGCGTTGTTTACCTAGCTAGGTGCATTGTTTACCTAGCTAGCTAGCTACATGTATTCAGCTAAAGTATACAACACCTGTTGAATAGAGCCGGTGTCAGTATACTCAGGCAAAAAAGCGTAATGACATTTTTGCCTGCTGGGCTGGTTAGGCAGTTTTCATGTTATCCAGAGGTAAACAAATCATCAGCCAGAGCGTGTGCGCTTCGAGAGCGAAACGAGATGGTTGAGGCTAAAGCTTAAGAGGGTGTGAATGATGCTGAATGGGTGTAGACAAAGAAGAGCTCTTCACTAGATAGCAAAACATTCAAAGGCCATTTTCTCAAAAGTGAGTTTACAAGTTGATGAACTTTCAAAGCATTATTACTTTCCCATTGTTCCTAAAAAATGCAGTGTCTGAAATACCATTTTGTAGCTCTGTGTCTCTACTTTTATCTAATGTAAAAAAACACTGTTTCAAATGTTGCTACATAAGATCAGAGTCATATGTGACTATATATGACTATCAATCAAAATATATGACTATATATGACTATCAATCAAAATATATGACTATATATGACTGTCAATTAATATATATGACTATTTATGACTATTAATGAATATATATACGACTATTTTTGACTGTCAATAAATATATATATGGCTATTTATGACTATCAATAAATATATATATGGCTATTTATGACTATCAATGAATATGACTATTTTGACTGTCATTTGTTTGTTTGATGGGGTGCTGTCCTCAGATAATAGCATGGTTTGCTTTCGCCGTAAAGCCTTTTTTTAAATCTGACACGGTGGCTGGATTAACAACATGTTAAGCTGTATTTTGGTGTATTGCACTTGTGATTGTATGAAAGTGAAATATTTCTAATAATTTTTTAGGAATTTCGCGCTCTGCAATTTCACCGGATGTTGTCGAAACGTTCCACTAGCGGAACCCCTAGAAAGACAGGAACCTAGGAAGAACCCTAGAGAGGAACCAGGCTCTGAGGGGTGGCCAGTCCTCTTCTAGCTGTGTTGGGTGATCAATGACTATAAATGACTATACAGTGGGGCAAAAAATAATTTAGTCAGCCCCCAATTGTGCAAGTTCTCCCACTTAAAAAGATGAGAGAGGCCTGCAATTTTCATCATAGGTACACTTCAACTATGACAGAAAAAAATGAGAAAAATAAATCCAGAAAATCACATTGTAGGATTTTTAATGAATTTATTTGCAAATTATGGTGGAAAATAAGTATTTGGTCACCTACAAACAAGCAAGATTTCTGGCTCTCACAGACCTGTAACTTCTTCTTTAAGAAGCTCACTACAGTATATGACTAAAAATTACCTATCCATGACTTCAGATGGGACAAGAGCTTCCTTGGTCCGGTCATGTGATCGTTAAAGGGATAATTCGAGATTTTAACAATGAGGCCCTTTATCTACTTCCCCAGAGTCAGATTAACTTGTGGAAACCATTTTATGTCTCTTCCTTCAGTTTGACAGAAATAAAATTTGATTTGATTTGAAGTTCCTAACTAGCGTTCATTCATTGCCAATATCCCGAACTATCCCTTTAATTAAACTAGATCATTATTTCAGCAATACGGCATGTGAACCCGGGGGATAATCGTGTAATAACTCTTGACTAAGGGCTGTCGTTAGGCCTGAGGTGAAGCCATCCTGATGAAGGAATTCGCCCTGAATCAGAGAAAAGCTGTTGGTCTCGTCATGTTCATATGCAGAGGTACGTTGGAGATCTGAGAAATGTATAAATGCAACATGTTACACAGATCGGAATAGCACACAACAAGGTTTATATTAATAACCCCCACTGTACCAAACCAAATGCTAGGTAAGAAGTATAATAAATTATGTGTCATGTCATGCTGGTGTGGTATAATCTCTCCCCGGAGGGTGGGCTTGTATTAGTATGATACCTGCTAGGAAAATCATTTATTTTTGTCTGTCAGGCCTGCCTCTCTGTGTATCTGACAGGACTGCCTCTCTGTGTGTTTGACAGGCCTGCCTCTCTGTGTATCTGACAGGCCTGCCTCTCTGTGTATCTGACAGGCCTGCCTCTCTGTGTATCTGACAGGCCTGCCTCTCTGTGTGTCTGACAGGCCTGCCTCTCTGTGTGTCTGACAGGCCTGCCACCCCATGTTGTACTATAAATCTAGCCCTAGGGATTATGGTTTGTGGGTGTGTGGTCAGAGGTTTGTGTGTGAATGATAACATCCTGTCCTCCCCCTCCCTCAAGATGGGTC